>NC_065512.1:1427216-1455630 GCF_006386435.1 Epinephelus moara
CATCTCTGTGCAAAGTTTCATGTCTCTACGACATACGGGGCATGAGATATGCCCATTCAAAGTTTGACATTTCAATCGGTTGCTATAGCGCCCCCCTTTGGCCAATTGATGTAATATTGCTTCATTGGCATCCTCCATGACCCTCTACCACTGTGCCAAATTTCACATGGATTGACCAAGTCAGTGAGGAGAAAAACGTGGAACACAGACATTCTGAGGGAACGAAAACACAAAGATTCTGATTTTCAGCTGACTGTACACTGAAGAAAACACACAGATTGTATTATATTTCATTTCTGACGATACATCCTCCTCAGCCTGACACACTGGACCTAAACACACACACACACACACACACACAGTCTCCACTCACTGTGTCAACTCCTGCAAGCAGGAGTTCGGTCATGCTCCCCAGGATCTCAGTGACCGTCATCTGATCGCTGAGCAGCAGGTGTGTGAGGTACGCTCCCTCCACGTTCTGGTCCAGGTGCACCCTCTCCTGGATCTCCTCCATTTTCTTCTGCACAAGATCTTCAGCTGTGAGACACAAGATCATTCAGCCTTTACAATCACTCACAGCAGAGCCAACACAGCAGGCTCCTCACTTGTCCACTAGATGGCGAAATAAACACACTGCAGGCAGGGATCATGTTCAGACGTGAATGGTGGACTTTGGGCCTTAGACAGTCACCAGGGTATAGCAACCTTAAAATGATTTGCTAATGCAGATGGCCGTGAAGCCTGAACTGTAGTAAACTTTTGTGACATTAATCAGTGGAGAGAACATGAACACAACAAGGCCCCTGACATGAGGTCCAAGGACTGTACCTGGGAAACAGGATGCACAACTGTCAAGCTCCTTAAAACATGTTTTAAGTGACAGTGACACTGACAGTTTATTAACACACATCATAAGAAACAAAGTAACCTGATTTGATTTGATTTTAGGTGTGACTCTTACTGGGGACAGTAATCACACTTGGACAGTTTACAGTCACAGTGTATCCTGTCAGCAACATACAGCTTCATTGCTTCATAGACAGAACAACAAAGCACAACTGCTCCCAAAGATCTGCCTCACAAAGAAGTTTAAACTCAGTGTTACACGTCGGTACCATCTGCACAAAGTTCAAAACGACTGGGTTGGGTTAATTATGGGTTAGCGTTTTTATTTCCAAGTAATTAAAGCCATAACTGAATTCAATGAGCTGAACAGTCCTTTGTCCTGACCCTTTGAGGCGCAAAACGGTTTTGTTCAAATGAGCGACTGTTTGTGGTGCTGGAGCACCAACGTACACGTCATGTCTTCGCCCACCCACCCCCCAAAAAAGAAAGGAAATTAGGGTTCCAAAACAAAAAAATAAAAAAGAAAGGAAAAGGAACAAAAGCAAACTGACTCTGTGAAATAAATAAATAGATAAATAGATAAATAAATGCATTTCAAAAGGTGCATGAAAGCAGTGACGGTCCCGGCACATTTGGTGCCCTATGGATGACGGTGCCCTTAGCATTCGGCTATGCTGCCTATGGCACGGGCCGGTGCTGCATGAAAGAGATCAAGAGAGGACGAGCAGGGGGCCACAGAGACTGCGTATGCACAGGACCCAGAATCTGGTGCTACGCCCCTGAATGTTGGCATCATACATTTCTGCAAACCAAGGACACATTCCATTTGTATGTTCTTGTGTAACAGAAATGTTGAAATGTAAATGCCGTGGTCAGATTTAGGCACAAAACCACTTGGTAAATGTTAGGAAAAGATCATGTTTGGCTTCAAACATGTGCTGTTGTTGTCACAATCCTGACTGGAAACAGGTCGCTGAAAAACACCCACATTTGGTGCTGCAGGAAAACGCAGCAATGACTCGCCTGTGTGTTAGTGTTGCGCAGCAGTCTGCAGGTTAGCAGGCTTCTCACCTTTGTGTCACACCATCCACCTTCACCTCATGAAGTCAGCTCATATTCTATGTCACTATAGAAATGTTGATAAGATGAAACATATCGGTGGTTTGCATAAAGGCACAATGCCCACATTTTCTCCTGGACTTCAAAAAAAGCTCAGAGCACTCTGAGGGAAAACATCCAACTTAAGACGGTTTATTCCATGTTCAGAGATGTCGTCCAAATAAACCCATGTGAGTTTGTGGTCCAGACCAAGAACTGAACCCAGAAGCCTCGGGCACCTTTATAACCCTATAATAACAACACTTCGACCCATGCTGACGAACATTTTGGACACGGGTTATTGGCGATGCAGACGGTGAGGTGGAAACCTGACTGTAGAGATTGTTGAATATTTGGCGCACTACATTTTTGGCTTTTGTACATATGTAGATTTTTAGTACAGATCCTACGCACTGTTTTATAAATTAGACCCCAGATCTCAGTCCAATAGAGCGCCTTTGGGATGTGCTGGAACGGGAGATTCTCATCATGGACCAACTGTGTGATGTCATCATGTCAATATGGACCAACATCTCTGAGGAATGTTTCAGCACCTTGTTGAATCTGTGACACCAAGAATTAAAAAGGGGGTCCAACCTGGTGTGGGCAAGGTGTACCTAATAAAGTGGTCATGCTTGGATTGTGGTGCTCTTGATTTCCTTTTAACTCAGTTTGATATGATGTATATAAAATGATCTTTCAACCTTGTCACAAACTGTGACGTGCTGACAGGTGAATGTGTGGCCAAACTCTGAGGTGTATTTTTTGTTTTTTGTTTGTTTCAGTTAGGGTTTATTTCTGTACAGTATAAAGGAGCAGGCTCAAGAAATTTGCTTGACTTGTAGAATTACATGCAGATAATGTTGGACTCATGCTGTATATTAATGTTTTAGAAAACAGCTTTGCATAAATGAATCTGAACTCATCAGAAACCATCACTGACGACTGTGAACATCATCTGCTACATATCAAATATCAGCAGCCGTCCTTCTGTAACATGCTGCACGCCAGAGTCGCTGGTTGTAATAACTCAAAGATAAAACTTTATTTATAGAATATGCAAAATAAATAAAGATATAAAAAAATATACACAATAAATATAATGTTGCTCACCAACTTTGAAGAGATGATCCCAGACCGCCACAAACTTCTTCCAGAAAGGCATGTAGGGCCAGACGGACTTGGGGAAGAGGACGATGATGGGGGAGAGGCGGAACATTTCCCCCACGGAGAAGATGAACTTCTGGGTTTCCTCGGGCACGACCTCATTCATGCAGCCCATACGAGTCTCAAACAGCACGGAGCAGATCCCTGCGTTCAAACACACGGCTGTTACACAGAGACTGCTCAGCTCCTGTGGGACACTACAGGTGAGCTGATTAAAACCTGCACAGAGCACATGCACGATGGCCAAAAGTATGTGGACACCTCAACATGGCACCCAGAGGACATTATCATGTTGGAACTGTTGTCTACAGTAAAACATCACTGCAGCATAAAGATTTCTCTTCGCTGAAACCCAGGGGCCAAACCAGGAAAAAAACCTGTCCTAGACCACATGTACACAAAAGTATGTGAACGAGTGTGTCCACATACTTTGAGCATGTAAAGAATGTGTGTCATCGGTCATGTTAAACAGCCCCTCGCTGTTAAAGCACACAGTCAGTAAACAGACCATCTGAGGAGGTCGCTGGTGTTTAAAGGAACGACGTTTTCTGGAGATAAGATCACTTTCTTGCCAAGAGTTAGTGAAGTCATGTCAGTCCATCACATGTGCCACTGGGACTCATGCAGCAACGTTCTTACATTTCTCACTTAATTTCTCTGTTAAGATGAAAAATAAGAGACTCCAGATGTTTGTGTCAGGCCTGACATCCAGTGTCAGCTGAGATCAGCTGCAGCGCCCCTGAACAGGATAAGCACTTACTGACACTGAACGAATAACTGAATGATCTCCAGATGCACTGAACGTTGGTAACTAAAGAGTTGGTTCTTTTTCATCTGCTAACATCCACGTCCTCTGACTGCATGTCACCAACTCGGCTTCCTCTCCGAAGCCTTTGTGCTTCACTGTCTCACAGCTTCCCTCGAATCGTGGCTACGCCTGGATCGCAGGTTGTGGTCCTGCCTGATGCCTCCTGCCACCAGTATTAATAGTCATACTTCTACTATCATTATATAATAAGGTCAGTTATACAGCAGTAACATGTGTAACAAAGTCAAATTATTAAGTATTATAATTACACAATATTAGTTTCAGCTGCTATTACCTGACACTCTCAGGTATGTGGAACGTTCGATACTGTTTCCTCTCCCCTTTTGCTGCTGTACTCCATGGGAGAGGTAAGAGACGTTGCTCTCATAATAATTTCCTTGTTTTAGTGCTGTTAAGCTGTTTATAAGTTCATTTTTCAGCCTAAACTTATTGTATCATATGCGAATATATTCCTCTGTCACCTAATTTGTGTAGGGCCCCAAGTCATACGGTTGTAATCGATGGAGGATTTGGTTTTTGCCTCTTGCTGTTTGAGGCGTGTCCCACCGGTAGGAGGTCGTGGGGCAGATCCAGAACACGCTTGAGGATATCTGGCCTGAGAACACCTTGGGATCCACCCGGAGGAGCTGGAAAGCGTTGCTGAGGAGAGAGACGTCTGGGGTGCTTTGCTCAGCCTGCTGCCCCCGAGACCTGGCCTCCGGATAAGCAGATGAAAGTGGACGGATGTCAGAGTTGTTAGGAATAAACAGAGATCGTCTCCAAAGATATTCAGGGTTTGGGCCTCTTCATATATGATTATTATTGTCACGTACATATACTGTCATATGTTAACAAGCATAGGCAGCGCTCTCTAAACACTTTATAAGGGCAGGTTTATTGTTGTGTGCAAACACTGCGGCACGTGCCCAGGGATCGGAGAGGTGCCACTAAGACGGCTGTAAGAAGAAGAACTTTCTGTTAAATAAACTTAAAGTAAACACACTTTCCAGAGTGTTCTCCTGGCGTGACAGGAAATTCAAAACTAGAATCACAACCTTAAGGTTTGATGCCTCTGCAAACCCGTCAAACATGGATACTTCACACACATCTTCCCCTCAACAGCACAGATCTGTTCAGTCTTCTGCTCCTGAGTTATGACGCTGACTAAGGGCCAGAAGTGTTTTAAGCAGAACGTTATGATGTCACAGTGAAGTTGACCTTTGACCTTTTGGGTATATACATGTCCTGTCAGACATTTGTGTGAAGCTCTGTTACAACTGGCAAAGTAATTCTTGAGTTACGGCAAAAATGTCTTTTGTCTTTTGATTACAAAATTCTGCATTCAGATCAGTAACCTCAGTAAAAGTGATACCACGCTGTAAATATGCTGTAAATATACTGTTAGTGGTAAATGCTCTGCGGCTCCTGTGTCTTACTAACCCTGTTCTAATGGGGCTTAACAATGCTGATTAAAGGTCATACAATGCACCTGAACCTACCTTGTTATTATCTAATCAGCTGTCAAGGACAACTGTGTCAAAGTCAACAATCACAGACTGACCTACAAACAGCTGACTGACTCTCTTCTCCGCCCACATGCTGTAAAGAGATCAATGTGTTGTTGCAGTCATCACAAAGTGCTCGGACCTCAGGTTGAGGCAAGTTTGTGACACTGATCTTACAGCACAGAGTGAGGTCATGCAGACGGCAGTGAAAGAGTCCAGGACGTTTCTGTCCATCTGTGAACTACTTGAGATCTCAGTGGAAAATATTTAACGTTTTACTGGCCCACAGTGATTTGACCAGCCTCATTTCTTCCTGAAGGGCTAAGGTTTGACCCAGAACCACTTGCTTCTGCAGAAGTGTTCTTTGTAAAGCTCCTTCTACACTGTCTGTTCACGGCTGGAACATCTGCCGCCTCGCCGTTCTGTATTTATTTTATTTATTTATTTAACCTTTATTTAACCAGGTGAAGTTCCACTGAGATTAAAAATCTCTTTTGTGAGGGAGACCTGGCCAAGACAGGCAGCAACAATAAACAATAAAAGCAGTTCCAGACCAACAAAAACAACAATACAGGGAATTAAACATAAAAACAGTCTCAAGAATACACATCATCAAGCACTGATGCATCAAAACACTGACACTGTAAGGATTCAGACTCTGTTTCTTTCATTTTAGATTTAAAAGCAGTCAAAGTAATAAGATTATCAAGTTTTAACACATTCTGCAGTGTGTTCCATGACGAAGGAGCAGAATGCTTGAAAGCCCTTTTACCATGATCAGTGCGTGCAAATGGCACATTAAGCAGGAAGAGGTCTTGAGAACGCAAAAAGTACTGCCCCACTTTCTGCACAATAGATATACACAGATAATGTGGGAGCAGACCAAGAACAGCCTTATAAATGAACGTGTACCAATGGCACATCCTACGCGTGGCCAGCGCAGACCATCCTACCCTAGAGTACAACTCACAGTGGAGAGTGAGGGGTTTGCAGTTTGTAATGAACCTCAAGGAGGCATGGTAGGCTGCATCAACCTGCTGAAGACATTGTGCAGAGGCATGCATATATAAAAGACCACCATAGTCCAGTACAGGTAAAAAGGTGGCAGCAACAAGACGCTTTTTCACATGAAAAGAAAAACACATCTTATTGCGAAAATAAAACCCCAACTTTAACCTCAGCTTCTTCACCAAGCACATCACATGTGACTTAAACGTGAGGGAGTCATCGATCAAGATGCCCAGGTATTTATATCAATTTACAACCTCTATGATGTTACCATCAAGAGTGACCACTGAAGGAACATTTAGTGGCCCATTTCTGGCATTGCTGAACAGCATGAGTTTCCACTTGTCTGCGTTGAGAACAAAAGTTTCAACTTCAGTAAGGTATGTTGAACCACATTAGAAACATTTTGCAAAGATTCAATGACCTGTACAAGAGTTGACGCACAACAAGAAATCTCTGTGTCATCAGCATACAATGAAAATTTGCACCTGGTTCTGACACACTGTGACCCAGATTATTTATATAAATAGTAAATAAAAGTGGACCTAATACAGAGCCCTGTGGTACACCCTTGGAAACAGTATCTGAGCATAGATCTTCACTCTTAATGCACTGGGATCTGTCACTAAGATAATTGGAGAACCAAGCAACTGCTTGTTCAGAAAGTCCCGAGTTGAGCAGTCTGAGTTTTAAAACACTATGATCAACAGTATCAAAAGCTTTAGACAAGTCCAAGAAAAGTGATGCACAATGTTGCTTCTTATCAAGTGCAACAGATATTGTATAAAGGTACAGTCATGCAATGGGCAGACAGAGTTGTCTCGCCTCCAGGCCGGAGGTAGTAACAGCGTCGAAACGATGTGTGGACCTAGTTTAAACAAAGTAGGAAGCAAGTATATTGGAATGTTTGCGTTGCTTGGCAACAGTCCAGTCCCAGTCTCCATGCTGTACTATTTGTGTTGGCAGAGTCAAATAAATCATTAAATAGACAAACAAATCAGAAGCTGTTGTCACTTTCACTGTTGATAGATGGCACTGGATGGAACTGCTGGATAAAATATCACACAGGAAGCCGTGCTGTTGGACTGAGTGTCAGCACGGCTGTGATTTGAACAAAGGTATGAGGTCAGAGGCTGAGTGCTGGAGATAAACTGTACCGTTCATGTGCACAGTTTGCTTCTTATGGCCTGTGTTTTTGGGAATTGACTTTTAATAATGAACGAACAACCCTATTTTTGTGAAGATTGACAGGAATTTAAAAAAGCCAACTGTAGAACACGTTGAGCCTGAAATATCTTCCATGTCAGTGAGAGCACTTCCTTTCATTCATGTGAGAAACCTTTAAGCAGAAACTGCTCAGTGACATGTTTTTGTGACCTGCAGTGACCTCTGATCAAGATGTTTTTAACTATCTGTAAAAGCTGAGTTCTTTGGTTTGACCTCTGCTGACCTTCAAAAGCAAATTTGTAGAGTTCTTCCGTCAGGTTGTTGACCATCACTCCGCCGCCGCTGGTCTCCCTCAGCCAGGCCAGTCTGGCGATGAAGTCTGTCACCACATCGTTGATGGTGTTGGAGTAGGACGAGACATGTTTGGGTTTCAACATCCGAGGGTTCAGGATGCTGCGGATGCGCTGCCAGTTGGCCCCCATTCTACAAATGAGGACAAAGAAAAAGAAGATAAAGCTGTGTAACATCTGCACAAGTCAAACTGGAACAATCCTTATCAAGGTACAAAAGGTTCTACATGTTAACATGTTTTTTTATTGGCAGTGGGTGAACGGGTTGTGACGTAACTTAAAAACTGAGACCTGCCACGTCTTTGTCAGCTGCCTGTATCAGCCTTCAGACTGATTTCTTTATAAAGGACTTGAATTTTCTGGTAAAATCCAAAGGATGTGACGTCATGCACGTTCCAAAGTGTCTCGCCTCTTTTCAGCTCTGCTAACAGTGAGCAATATTTTACTGGAAGCTTGCATACTTTGAAATGATACCAGTTTAAATTGGAAATGATTACATTTGACTAAAGGGACCACAGAGTGCTGCAGAGATGATGTTTCCCTGTCGGCCGATGTGGACGTTAGCGTCGCCCTGGTTCCCTAATCAGAAAGCCAGTGGGATTTTTCCATTAAGTTTTAGATTATTGCCATCCTGTTTGTCAGAGTTCTCCAATTCCAAAACCTGACAAAGCCTATTTAACTTTTTTTCACCTGTTTGGATGAGTCAGGTGATATTTGCTGATATTTTTAATCTCATCAGCAAATTCCATAGAAAGACAAAAACCAACCGATTCTACTGACAGGTATTTTTTTTGTGTATTCATCCACTTGTCCGTCAGTGTGCTCCATTACTGTCCAAAAACCAGACATGAGGGAAAGTCACACATGTGCAAGTCTCAAGCAAGTCCCAAGTTAGTTGTGGTGAGAATCAAGCAAGTCAAGTCAAGTCCCTGCTATAAGTCAAGCAAGTCAAGTCGAGTCATTGCTCAGGTCAAGCAAGTCACAAGTCAAGTCATATGTCACATACAGCAAACATCTCCTCACGATCCACTCGCTACGTGTCCTCTGAATATGCTGTGAAAAAGTCCGGTCTCTGTAGGCAGCCCAGGCTCCGCACATGGCAACAACAACATTTGGGTCCAGGCTGCACCAACCAGCCAGCGCCAGACCAGCGAAAGCAGGCACACAGGGCTACTGCTCTGCTATTAAAGCAGCAGACCCTGGTTGTGGGTTGAACGGGGGTCACAGACAGGAATACGGCGGAGCACTATGGCCACCGCAAGATAACGCGGTTTACCAGCGACCGAGAAGCCCAGCTACAGGTCCAATAATTTCCTCTTGGTTGGTGTCATGCTCCACAGTCACTGTTAGCACCCAGCCCACTGTGGGTCTATTAGGGAATGTACTAAAATATACCAACCAGGCTGCATGATGTCTGTGGTTTATGCACTGATGAGGGACTGTTCTTAACTTATCAGAGGAGGAGGGTGGCTGGTTCGGTTTTATTTTATTTATTTATTTTGATCCCCCCCTGTAGCCACAAATATTTTTCCTTGAACTTTTCGAAGTGACTGGTGGAAAATGTATGACCCTTCACGATCTAATTTAAAAAAAAATCACTTCACTTCAATTCTCTACCACAAAAAGGCTGTGCGGCGTGATGACGTTCTGTAGTTAGCAACCGCCTTTTTTTAAGATACATAACAGCTTCAAAATTCACAGTGGGTTATTTATGGACGTATTTTGTGTCGTACGTTATGGGTGAAAGGTGGGTGCACCTTTTTTTTGGCTGGTTTCCTGTGTTTCTTCTCTTTGTTTGTGTTTGTTTGCTAATCAGTTTTTCTGCCTTTCTTTACTTCTAAAGTAGTTTTTGTTATTTTTAGACTTTATGTACACCATAAAATAAATCCACAACTTTTCTTTAACACCCATCTCCACTGTCTTTTTCCTTTTTCCTCGGGTTCATTTTTATCGTTACTTTGAAAGATTGTGATCCCAGCGTTTTGGACACAGAGTGGATGTAAAGTTAGAGGATGACTCACTCAGTCAGGGGGCCGTGGGCCTTGTTCCTGAGCTCTCTGTAGCCCCTCCAGTGGGGCATGTCTGTCCGGACCGGGAGTCTCCCCTCCTGCCTCAGCACCTGCTCTATCAGCTCGGCGCTGGCCACGTTCACCACGACCAAAGGGCCATACTTTGACTTCCACAGAGGGCCGTACATCCTGCTGTGCTCGATCTGTGAGCAAAGAGTTATCAGAGTTATGAGATGTTCAACGTACTAACATAACTCAAAGGGACGGTTTGCCCCAAATTAAAAATACACACCATAAAAAGCCCAAATAAACAAATAAAGGCCTGTCTCCATTAGAGGCCTGTCTCCATTAGAGGCCTGTCTCCATTGGAGGCCTGTCTCCATCATTAGAGGCCTGTCTCCATTGGAGGCCTGTCTCCATTAGAGGCCTGTCTCCATTAGAGGCCTGTCTCCATTGGAGGCCTGTCTCCATTGGAGGCCGGTCTCCATTAGAGGCCTGTCTCTACTAGAGGCCTGTCTCTATTAGAGGCCTGTCTCCATTAGAGGCCTGTCTCCATTTGAGGCCTGTCTCTATTAGAAGCCTGTCTCCATTAGAGGCCTGTCTCTACTAGAGGCCTGTCTCCATTAGAGGCCTGTCTCTGTTAGAGGCCTGTCTCTATTAGAGGCTTGACTCAATTCAATTCAATTCAATTCAATTCAATTCAATTCAAAGAACTTTATTTTTCGGTTAGGAACTTCATCTGTGAAGAGTGACAGTGCATATTAAACAAAATAAATACAAATTAATTAATACATTAAAGGCCTGTCTCCATTAGAGGCCTGTCTCCATTGGAGGCCTGTCTCTATTAGAGGCCTGTCTCCATTAAAGGCCTGTCTCTATTAGAGGCCTGTCTCCATTAAAGGCCTGTCTCTATTAGAGGCCTGTCTCTATTAGAGGCCTGGTCTGGTTTCCAAGTAGTTAATTTTTCTTTGGATGTATAAAACCAGGTTGGTAACTACCCACTTGAGCTAACATTAGTTAGCTCCTCTAACTGCACATACAGATATAAATGGTTAAACTTTTGTCAACGTGGAGATGCTACACATCGTTAGTTCATTTTATTTTATTAAAACCATGAGCACCAGTTATGAATATTGTTTTAACAGGATAAAGTGGTGCAGTGTCAGTATGGTGGGTGCCGTAAAACAAGTCTCATAACATAACATATAACTGATATGTTATTTGAAGCCACATTTTTATACAAGTAATATTTATACTGGTTCAAATAAGCAGTTTGATTGTATATCTGGATCTTTGCTGAGCAACAGTTTTGTGTGAAACAAATTAAAGTCCTGTGGAGCCAATAACAGCCCCGGCTACTGACTGAAGTTTTATGGTATTTTTCCTCGCAGCTAAAGCGCTGTTTATCAGCCTAGATCAGAACTGGCCCACCAAAGGGTCCAACCACTGGATGAACCTGCACATCTAACAGTGACGCACATGTGGAGACTGAGAGGAGCCAGGTCAAACACTGAGAAGCTGTCTTTGTTCATTCTTCAGAGGCTTTTTCACCCCGAGTCCAGAACAGAGCTCAGCTCAACACAGCTTTCTCTCACTTTAGTTTGGTGACGTCAGGATCACGACACAGCAGTGGAAATGTACAGACTAACGCACATGTAATGACTGTGAGCAGCAGACTGTGGAAATATTGTTGAGATTGCATTTATTCTTCTGAAGACGTCACAGGCTGTTTGTCATCTGTTTGTAAATGGATTAGTGTTTTTAAAAATGTACTTCTTTGTTGTTATTTTTACGACACTATGTAGTGATTTACTGCTCCGGTCCACCTGCGATCAGATCGGACCGTATGTGGCCTGTGAACTAGAATGAGTCTGACACCTCTGGTCGAGACAGTTTAGGTGTGAGCTGCAGAGTGTTGGAGATATGGGCCGTAGAGATGTCTTACTTCTCTCCAGTACAACAGAACTAGATGACACTCAGCTTGTGGAGCTCAAATCCACAGACCTTGTTGCTGCAGTTTCACACAGAAATTATTTTCTTTCTACTGAACTCCACCTGCAAACGTGTCACTGTGCAGAAGGACATAATGTGATCATCTGAACTTTGTCAACGTACCATCTTACATAACCTTCAGTTAGTGTTGTCATAATACTTTGAGGCTGTATTATCACAAGGTGGCACACAACAGCACAGGTCATGATTTTATGTCACCTGATGCTGGAAAATGTCCCTTTGTACCTGAATGCATCACACAAGTCCCCCTTTTAATAAAAAATAAAGTGTATTATGAAACTATTTTGATTATGAATCAAACATTTAATAAAATTCAACATACTTTAATCATGGTTGCTGTGATACCCTTCGCTGCAGCTCGCTTGTAAACAACTTATTATCTTTTATATTTTATTTTCAGATCTTTGTATTTTGTGCTTTACTTTCTCTTTACTGGTTCTTTTCTGCATGTTTTGGGGTTTGTTGTGTTATTTCTCTTTTTCCACTGCACAGCACTGAGGTCAGCTCTGGCTCTCTTTAACCCTGCTTTAGCCTACATTGGACTTGATCTGAACTCAGACAAATCAAACTGATACAGTGACGATGCAAAAACATATTTGGTGACTGGCTGCTAAAATTCAAAGAGGCCAAAATGTCAAAGCTTATTTATCCCATTTCATCTGACTTCACCTGCAGTGACTTGTCGTCATCAACAACAACAACAACAACAACAACAGCAGCACAGCCCCCTCCTCTCTCCTCCTGATCCCACTCGCCTGCATCTGTTGCGTCGTTTGGAAATAGCCTTTGACAAAGAGCCAGTTGAGGGTGGTCAGGAGACTCGGGCCGCCTAAATCATCTATAGTCTTCAGTCTGTCAGCCATCACGGTGGTGGAGGAGGAGGAGGAGGAGGAGGTGGATGCGTCTCGGCGGTGGATGTCTCCATGTATCTTCACACTCAGTCTGGCTGTGACTCTGTGAATCCCGTCATGATGCCGTCGGTTCAGTCTCAGTCCAGTCAGCAGCGTGTTTCGGAACATGTTACCGGCGCAGTCTGTGTGCAGGAGCCGAGAGAAGCGCGTCAGCTCCGGGCCGCGTCAGTGTGCGCTGTGCGGGGCCGCAGGGTGGAAATAATGGCTCTTTGTTTGCAGTGGCACCGCGAGGTATACAGATCCAGCCTCTGAGAACAAGTGTGGACTTTGATAACAGATCATGAACTGCAGCAGGACAAAGGTGAACTTACAACATGCTCACCTGTTGATCATACATGTTAGTAATGTGGGAGAATCACCTCCGCGCAGGTACAGCACCGTATCTGTGACATTTGAATAAGAATAAACTTTATAATAAACTCTGAGCTCCTGCTGCAGCACAGACAGGACAGCTGCTGAGGCAGGGTACACTGAGGAGGAGGAGGAGGAGGAGGAAGACAACACGAACTGCCCGGATCATAACTAACTTGTTATAACTTGTTAAAGTATGAATACCTTAGAAACCACGTGTCTCTAACACACACATCACACCACAGCGTCTGAGTGAGCAGTGACACCTTTGTTCTGCATCAGTGGGGCTCGAACCCTCAACCTCAGGCACGTCATCATCTTGTTCAGATACCTGTCAGCCAGGGGCGTAAATATAGACAGTGCAGGCAGTGTGATTGCACCGGGGCCCCTGGGGTGGAGGGGCCGGTAGAGAGAGTGGGCCCTTGCCACCTTTACATTTCCCTGTGTTCACAGATAAATGGTAAAAAAAGAGTGTAATTTGTTATTTTAATATGCTGTATGTGTCCAGACAAACACGTTTTTTTATTCTTTTAAATAGTCAGTCACTGTCTAAAACATGAATGAAATACATAATAATAATAAAATCTATAAAGATACTATAAAAATGTTCAATTACCTGATTCATTTCTCACTTTCTTTGATTATTTTTGTACAGTCCAATTTTTTAAATGTCATCTTTCAATGCTGCCGACAGCATTAATAAAATGTAATTAATCTCCACTGATCTGAGTCAAGAAACACTTCTCAGATGAGTATGATAAATATGGGAATAAATCAGTACAGCAATAAAGAAATACAGAAAAAACAAATGTGTAAATAAATGTGGAAATTAATAAATGAATTTATCAATAAATACAGGAATAAGTATTAAATATATATGCATATATACATGTGTTCATGAAGCGGGGGGTGGAGAACAATATGAAGTGATGAAGGCACATTAATGTGCTCACATTTTATGGTGGAGCTTTCAATTCTGATTTAATGCTGGATAGTTACCCAGAGAGAGATACATCTTCTGATGGCTGATTCTCATCATGGATCAACTGTGTGATGTCATCATGTCAATATGGACCATACAACCTACCTAATAAATGTACCTAATAAAGTGGCCAGTGGGTGTAAATGTGTTACATTAAAGCACGTCTTTGTGCCATAGTGCAGATACATTTCCATTCTTGTTCTTTTTACACTGTTTGGACAGTTTTGCACAAACAGCTCTGCTCTTTTGTTTTAAATAAATAAATGTTCTGTGATTCTCGTATATTCGTTTCTTGTCTTTTGTGATCCTTGTTTTTATTTTCACTTCTGTGTTTACGTCATGCACCAGGACATAAAGTCCAGGCTTTATATGTGAGAGCTCCGCAGTAACCAGATTCTGATTCTGAGACACTCGAGTGTTTTCATGCATTGTACAACAAACAAAAGAAAGAGCAGAGTGTGCTGTGAAGGTGTCGCATGACTAACAGTCTGTGTTCAGGCTGAGAATGTTAGAGGAGATTCAGTTTCAGCAGCTGGCAGATTTCCAGAGATAAATTCCTTATGTTGAGAAAAAAGGGGCAGAAACAGGCTCAGTGCCAAAAGATACCACACAGGTCTTCACATGTGGAGTCTCTCCCTCGGGCTGCAGAGACAAACCTCGTTACACTGATGAGTTTTTAAATCTGAAGGAAAACATTCAGAGTATTGTGTGTTATCTTACAGTGTGTGGAGGGGCAGTGTGAAACTGTGACAGTTTCACTATCAGAGAGGACGCAGCCGTCGTCTCAACTGCATGAGAACATAAATTATTGTTTCAGCTGAGCCGCACATCGACTGAACCAGAGCTCGGGCAGGACAGAGACAGACGAACATGTGTCAAACAATCAGTGTATTCAGAGTGCGTCCACATATTAACTGTAAGTTCAACACTGAGGAAAAAGACTAACAGGAAGGCAGACGCCGTCCAGGATGTCCTGCTGTAACCTGACGAGACCCCCGGGGTCACCACAACAAC
This sequence comes from Epinephelus moara, assembly GCF_006386435.1. Lineage (NCBI taxonomy): Eukaryota > Metazoa > Chordata > Actinopteri > Perciformes > Serranidae > Epinephelus > Epinephelus moara. The sequence continues at coordinate 1,442,446 of NC_065512.1, forward strand.
AGACGTCAGCGCCTCTGTGGCAGCAACACGGTGGTTTTCAAACAGAAATATACTGTAATCAGAATAATATGACAGATGATAAATAATCAAACATTTCACACACGCTGCCACAAAATTATGTAAATAATAATTCACCCAAAAGCACAAAAAATTATTAAAATCTTTATTTTTCTACAAAGAAATTTCTCTCAAATTGTTTACAAATGATCCTCTGAGGCCACCGTCCTTAAGGCTAAACACATTATTGACTTAAGACATCTTCATTTCAGTCTCTGTATTAGTCAGCTGGGACACCAAAGAAATGCCGGAACATAAACAGCAGCTTCCTGTTGGCTGACGCGGCTCAGCAGGGATGTGGCACCTGTGTTTCAACAGGCCGAGGCAAATAAAGGCACATGGCGTTCTCTCAGAGTCACTGAGACACAGCATCAAAGCATCTGGCTTGTTTTACGCAGCACACTTCAGACTAACTTCCAATCGCTTGGCTATTAAAATATATATCAAATATATTAAGCATCTCACCGTTGGTCGAGGATATTTTGAAATATAAATAATTAGATTCAAGTATTGCAGGTTTAAAGCTACAAAGCACGACTCTCTCTGAGTCAACTGAGTGCTCGTGCACCGCCTCGCCGGAAACTGAAATATCACAATTAACAAGGTCACAGAGACGTCTTCATTCTTAAAGCTGCAGCAATCATCATCTATCAACTCTGACCTGAAGATCTACAAAACATTTTAGCATCTTTCAGCTCGTTATTTTGGTTGAACCCAGTCACCAGAGTAAATGTAGGGGTTATACGTTTCTGCAAACTAAAGATACGTTACATTTGTACGTTACAACTGCTTTTCGTGGCTCTATCCCGGCTGGAAACGCAGCAGTAATTCGGTAATAAAAAAATAACTTTTCAGAGCACTATCCCAGCTGCAAACACAGCCATGTCTCGATAATAGGGAACTGATTTTTGTGGCTCTATCCCAGCTGCAAACACAGCCATGTCTCGATAATAGGAACCGATTTTTGTGGCTCTATCCCAGCTGCAAACACAGCCATGTCTCGATAATAGGGAACTGATTTTTGTGGCTCTATCCCAGCTGCAAACACAGCCATGTCTCGATAATAGGAACCCATTTTTGTGGCTCTATCCCAGCTGCAAACACAGCCATATCTCGATAATAGGAACCCATTTTCGTGGCTCTATCCCAGCTGGAAATGCTGCGACAGGTCGCTAAAAAACACCCAAACTTTGTTGGCTGAGGGCTCGGTCACACATGAGTGAAATCAACACTTGTGCCGAATAAAAAATTTGCTTCTGGTGGTAAAGCAAATTCATTCATTCATCTTGTGGAGTTCAACAGCAAATAAGTATGTGTGAAGGAGACATCGCTCATTGCCTTGATAAACCAGCTGATATCGTCCATGAAAACACAAACTGCCCCACATGAGAGACGCCGCCTGGCGGGCAGCGAGTCGGGAGACAGACATGGAAGGAAAAATGTACCAGTAACACTATATTTGGCAGCATTTATTAGCAAGCTAGCTTTGCGTCTGCGTCACATTCAGCTCCAACATCGCCTCCGCAGGAAACAGTCACTCGCCTGCGTTCACTCACGTGTGATCACATCCTAAACCATCGTCCGGACCCACAGCGATGAATCGCTAAAAATAACGTGTTCTGTTGTTCGTTGTTCTCGAGCAGTGGTCTGCAGCTTGGCCAGCGTTGACACGCCATCCACCTCCTGATGACAAATCAGCTCGTAAACTGCGTCACTTAAATGTACACATGTGTACGTACGTGGTTTTCAGAAACGTACAAAGCCAACATTTTTGTCCGGCAACTGGGCTGTTTGGTTTTCAAACTCTCATCACCTGTTTCCAGTCAGAGCAGCTGTGACCGACCAAAAACAGAAAAGATAAACTGTGCATCACCTGCTCAGAGTCAGTCAGAGCTGATAAGTGACTTCTACATCTGTAACTGAGCGACTGTTTGCTTCCACTTTAATTCATCACTGGCTACGTTTACATGCACACTATTATTCCACGGTAATTCCAAATATGATGAGACTCTGAGTTTAATGGGGCTCATGTAAACAGCATGTTCCATTTAAATATTCTGAATCAGGCCTTTTACTGAATGTAGGATTCTACGACAAAGACATGTGGGATATTAGCGAATTATTCAGGTTTTAATAGCATTATTTGGGCATGTCAGCTGGAGTTTTACCGGCAGTTTGCACCATACGGTCTGTGTTGTCATGGAGACGTGGTACACAAACCAACTCGCCAACCGGTTGCGAGGCTCGTGTAGAGATGCAGAAGAAAAGCCAACATTTCAGGTCAGAGGGAGACACACACACACACCTACTTTTTAACTTTATGAAAGACTCTGATAGCAACAGGTTTTTGGCAAATATCCCATCACAGGCCATTTACTGCAGGTGTGGTGGCTGAAGGAGCGAAAGAGGAGGGCTGAGTTCACGAGGTCAAAAGAGTTTGGAAACTTTGAAAACATCTGTTCCACTTCTCTTTATGTTGACGTGATAGAAGACATGTTGGGGCGTGTTAATTGGGGTCTGCACAGCTGTGTGTAAACAGGAATATTAGTGATATATTCATTTTCATTACCGTGTAAACAGCTCCGTATGAATATTGTCTTTTTCAGAATGAAGGATATTTTGTGCATGTAGACATACTCAGCATTTTGTTTTTAGCTTGTTCCACAGCACTGCAGAAAGTTTTTATTTTATTTGAATTAATGCAGCTTTAAATGAAAATCTGTTGACGTCCTGAAGTTTCAGTGATTCAAAGCTAAAGTTTCTAACTTTACTATAATTCTGAGACAAAAGCAGAAGACTGCTGCATCAGTGTGGCTCGTCCTAAATAAAGTTTAATGCCTGTTGGACAGATTCATGTAACGCAGCTGAACTGAAGCTATTAACCCACATCTGACCTAAGGCACAACAACATGTCCTGATATCACTGAACTGAGATGCAGAAACTCCAGTGGTGGTTTAACACGACTGACTGTTGGGCAGAAACATCGTCTACACTTCATGAACACCGCCGTCGTTCTGCCTCTGATATGTTTGCTCAGTTTAACCACAGATGTGCATCCAGAGAGATGAAATATTACAGATGGTTGTCATAATTTCCTGCTTCTCTTCTTCGCTCTAAACTAAGGCATCTCACTAACTTGCAGTCTTCACATGAAAAAAAAAAAAAAAAAAAAAAAAAAAAGGCACCATGAAGCAAAAACTGAGACAGAAAGTTTGTTGGCGGAGAAGCAACAAATGATCTTTGCTAGCAGAAATGTGGATATGTAGAGAAGACAGTCCCACGTTAAATGAAACAAGACACTGACAGGTGTGTACCCGCTTCCTTTTCTTCCCACTGAAAATCCTCCTGATGTCCACAGACGCCCTCGCGTTGTTCAGTCACTCTCACTGCCTGATTCACTCAGCTGCAGGTCGCTCTCTGCAACACAAGAGAGAACAGAGTTTTAAAGTATCATTAAACAACATGAGTCCTTTGTCCTGCAGCGTGTCTTCAGTATTTGATTGATTCCTTTTAGTGGGTTCTCTGATCCGACACAAGATCATAGTCATGAATGTAGAAATACTGCAGACATAAGTCTGAGTCCCTTCTATCAAAAATGTTTTTTTTTGTTTTCAAAGATTTTTTGGGGCTTTTGATGAAGTGTGAAAGGGGCAGAGAGAAGGAGGATGACATGCAGCAAAGGTCGTGGGCTGTAATCGAACTCACAGACACTGCTTTTCCACGTAGGATTCTACATGGGGTTCTCTGATCCTTTAGTTTGAATCCTTTTAAGGCCAGTTCAGACCAAAGATTCCAGACACAATGAAACGGTTTAAGGACACTGCAGAGAAAAGTTGCAGTGGTCTGAAAGACTCAGATCCTCATGCATGAAGGGATTCAACCTGTTCATTCACAGGCAATGCGTCACAGACCATCTCGAACCTTTTAACCAATCAGCAGCAAGCTCGTTTTTTGTTTTTTTTGTTTTTTTGTACAGCTGAGTACCCATGTGGGCTGTGCGGATGGGCGCATGCTGTGGCTGTTGCACACACACACACACACACACACACACACACACACACAGCAGTAGTAGTAGCTGTCACAGTCAGACATTTCGAGGACAATGCAAAACCAACACAAATAAAAGGTAACGTTAGGGTATCAAACCACAGACGGTCACGTGCAAGAAGAATTGTATGCTGCGCTGATGCATCCATGAGCTCTCTGGGGTTTGTTGTCCAATCTCTGTGCATATATGCAGATTTTTATACTTGAGAAAAGATGCTAAACGTAGGCAATAGACTCATTTCCCATTGTAGACGAGAGCCATGTGCTCAGCTCTGCTGTAGACGAGTACGCCATTCTGTTTGTTATACTAATGTGTCACGCTCAATGTCACAGATGTGCCGGAAAAGTGAAAATATAACGGTGGTTCTTTCTTTTTTATGTCTCTTATTTATTCAGACTCTCTTTTAAACTCAGTGCAGAGAACGATGTTGCAGTGCTGTGTGGAGGGAGACATAATTTGTGGCGGTGTTTCATCTCATCGCCACAGAAAAGGGGCGAAAATTAGCCTGTCCACCTGGGTGTCGTATTTCCATCGCTGCCGATGGAGACGATAAATACCCAGGATTACTGACTCATTTGTCCCGAAACGAATGCTGCTTGTAACATGTCCCATAAAATACAAAAGCCAGAAGTTGGTGGGTGATAGTTTTGTTGTCCAGTGGGAGAGGAGGTTCAGTTTAATAAATATGTAACTAAGTTCTGTTTTGAAATTGGAAGTTAAAATTTAACAAAACACATTGAAATAATTATCGACAGTAACTTGCAAAAAGGGGGAAAAACTCAGAAGAGCTTCAAGGCCGTATACGTGATGCGTCTTCACCCGCCTCAGGAGCAGCAGGCCAACATCAGCTTCTATGTAAAGATAAGAACATACGGAGTGTTACAGGAGAGGAGAACATCCTCAGACGGAGATGAGAGGGCGACTCACTGAGTGTGTTCATGAGTCCTCCTCCACTCTCCTGGTGACGGCTGTTGTTGTTGGCGCTGGTGGTGAGGATAGGCATGCTGTGATTGGTCGGGGCCGGGGGCGGGGCAGAGGTCCGTTCGTCTTCTGAGTCGCTGCTGCTGGAGCTGTCGTCACTGCTGGAGGACGAAGAGCTGTTGGAGTCTGAGGAGCTGTCGCCGCTGCTCAGCTGGTCCATGACCCGCGCCTCCGCCATCAACTCTGCAAACAGATGCATACGCACAAACTAAAAGTGAGAAATATGTGATGATTATCTTAATTTATGGGAAAGAGCGCCGTTAAATAAACCTGAGCAGCGTCATCTACATGTAAATGTGCTAAAAAAACAGATGACGTCACTACAGTTACAGTTGCAGACACTGTGCCTGACACTACATCACCTCTCTCGATGTCGTCCATGGGCGATGCTGGGGACGTCTTCTCTTTGGGTGGAGAGCTCTTGGAGCTGATGGAGGTCTTACTGCTGCTGCTGCTGCTGCTGTTGTTGCTCTTCATCTGCTGGCTCAGGCGACTCGTCTGTTGCTCCAGGCGAGAGTGGATCTTACTGCTGCCCTCAGCCCTGCGACAGTCACAAGAACAGTGCCGCAAAGACAGGCAGAAAGTTTCTCATCAAAATGTTGCACCAGTTTAACACAAGGCAGGTTTGTTATATCGCACATTTCTGCAACAAGGCGATTTAAAGTGCTCGACATAAAACATCAAAAGCATTGAGACAAAGTGCAAAAGACACACATGATAAAATAACAATTAAAACCTTAACCAAAGCACCAGAGAACAGAAAATAACAACAAGCTAAAAAGATATTACGATAGGTATAAAATACAAAAATAAAAGTTACAGTTCAGTGTAAGACATGAATAAATATCTAATAAAAGGACCTGCAGTTTACTGGGAGTTTGTTCCACTGCACAACATTATCATATCTCTCATTGACCTAATTCATGAGCAGTATTTAACCCACCTGGTCTTCTTCACAGCGATGTTGCTGTTGAGTTTCTCCAGTCTGTACTCTCCTGTATCATGATTGACGATGAGGATACACTCCTTCATGTACGGCCTTTTGGAGCCTTTAAAGACCGTTACTGGAGTACTCGAACCCTAAAACAACAAACACACGAACAACACAGACAGGATCGTAGTCAGGATTAAAGAAATACTGCAGACAGAAGACTGAGTCCCCTTCCCCCAAAAGAGATTTTTTTTGATAAAGATTTTTTTTTTGGCTTTTACCTTTATGGGAAAGGTGCAGAGCAAGAGGATGACATGCAGCAAAGGGCTGTGGGCTCACAAGTAACAGAAATTTGTCTTTGGCAAGCTCCGAAATAAAATAGACAAGGACACTAGGGCCGTAACAGTACATGTATTTGTGTCGAACCGTTCGGTACGCGACTTTCGGTTCGGCACGACCCTGTACCGAATTATTGGGCGCAGGATATTATTTTTATTTTATTTTGTTTTATTTTAATTCCATTTTTGCGAGCCGAACCATTTAAAATATCTAGTTCCCCGACGGACATAATTGAGTGACGGACCGAGTCCCATAAATCTCCGCTTTCACTTTGTGCAGCGCATTCTCGCATTTTGACAACATGGCAAGTGAGCCTGACGAACCTGAAGACCCACCCGCAAACCTTAAGTCCTCCGTTTGGGAACACTTTGGTTTCAGGGTAAAATACGAAGATGGAAATAAACAAGTGGACAAGACAAAAGCAGTGTGCCGACACTGCAGAACAGCGGTCGGGTATGTACTTGGAAACACGTCTAACATGCTAACGCATCTAAAGCGACACCACCCGAGTTTGAACGTTAACCGGCACGACTAGAAAAAGCAATCTGGTGCAAACTACGATATCGTCGTCGTTTAAAAAGAAAGAGCGTTTCCCTGACCATCGCGCTAAAGAAATAACCAACGCCATTGGAGTTGAGTAAAATTGTTTAAGCTGCACTTTAGATATAAGCATGTTTTGTTTACTGCACTTTAACAAAGTGGGAAAGCTAAGTAAGTTCCTAGTAAAACTGAATCTGAGCAGGCTTTAAAGCTGACCAGCTGCACTATACTTTTTATTTTAATTGAGTAAAACTGTTAAAGCAGAAATGTATATTTATATTTTTCATTCAAAAAATGTGTTAAAAAAACAGCAGGATTTTATTTTTCACTTTTATATTTCTATTTTCATTCAAACAATGTGAAAAAGCAGGATTTTATATATATTTGTTTCATTCAAAAATTGTGTAAAAAGAGTTAACTGCTGTGGTGGTATGTTTTAATAAGGTTACCAATAAGTAAAAGATATTTAATAGTTGTCTATTTTTTTCATTACTGTACTGAAAAAAAACAAACCGTGACTTGTGTACCAAGGTACGTACCGAACCGAGATTTTGGTGTACCGTTACACCCCTAAAGGACACACAAAACACAATAGACATTATACAAGATAGACGACAAAGCAGTGTATCTGGGTGGGACTTCAATTGTTCAGGGTGGTGATGGCTGTGGGAACAAAAGTTTTTTTGTATGTGTTCTTCCGGGAAAGTGGGACTTTGTAACGGCGACCTGATGGTAGTAGTTGGAAGGATGGGTGCAGGGGGTGGGTGGGGTCCAAAGTGCAATATACCCACTGAGCTACTGGGCGCCCCCCCCCTCCCAAAGACTTCTGACCAGACACCACAACAAAGATTAAAACTGTACAACTTAAACTTTTGAAAATATTAACTGATAATAATGTGTCTTCAGTAGGAGCTGAGGCCCTGAACAGAGTCAGTGTTGGAAATGAGCTTTTTTGTCCACCTGCTACTGTGGCTGATGGATTCTCAATCTACCAACCGTTTAATACATTACCACATTTACATTTTTTTTTTTTTTTTGGCTGGTGAGTGAAGCAGATCCAGCAGCCACTTGCATGTTTTACCAGCACTTGGCTGGAGGCTGGTGCTAATTTCCAACCCTGCACAGAGGGTTCAACAATGATTTGTGAAACCTAGGGATACACGATACTGGACATCTGATATGCCGTTATACTAGTGTTGCACGGTATACTGGTACCAACGGTAGACCGCGGTACTTAAACACCACAGTACATATGATACCATAATGTTGGAGTACCGTAGTACTACTGTGGGATAAGTTCAAAGTCCAGTCGCAAGAGGGTGAGTGTCCATGCGCCGTCCAATAACGGTGTGCGCTGGCCACCTGGCACTCAATATGCTGCTGCAGTGGTTTGTATCCAGTGACATGTCAGGTATTAGCTGAGCTATTGAGTATCTTTAAGCAGTGAAAGTTATTATTTATTTCTTTTTACTTGTAGGCTAGATTTGTTTATATATGCTACAGTGATTTGTTTTCCACCGAGCTCTACCTGCGAGCATTTTACTCACATTTGCGACTAAAAATAGTTTTGTGCGAGCAAAAGAAATCATTGAGAAGTACGCTGTGCGAGTACAGATTTCAACCAGCAGCAGAAACCAAAGGCGAATCCTGCCGGTTGTGGGTTGAACGGGGGTCACAGACACAGACAGGAATACGGCGGAGCACTATGGCCACCGCAAGATAGCAGCTTACCAGCGACCGAGAAGTCCGGCTCCAGGTCCAATAATTTCCTCTTTGTTGGTGTCATGACTGCCCAGTAGTACCTGGACAGCCCAGCCGTGGCGGCACACAGGTATGTGACGTGTCAGAGGAGAAACAAACCGTTCACATTTCTCTCTCTGTGGCAGGTAACGGTCCACAAACCTCACCGCACTGAAGGGACTGTTCTTTACTTATGAAGGGACTGTTCTTTACTTGTCAGGGGAGGAGGGTGGCTGGTTGATTTTTATTTTATTTATTTATTTTATTTTGATCCCCCCTATGTTAATCACTGATTGATGCTGTTTTTAAAGTATGAATAAGTCAATAAGTAGTTTATTCCATTGACATATCACTGATGTATTATAGAAAAGTGATTTATCTTTTTATAAATGACAAAAGGCACTTTCACTGGTATCGTACCATGGGTCCCAATTTTTGTACCGTGACAACGCTACGTTATACAACAACTCATTTGGCTGATCACCCATACTGACATATCCACTTTTCCCACCTAATTTCAGTGATCACCATCAAGTCTCTTCTGTAGTGGAATTAACGTCACATTATACATGTATACTCTTATTGCGACGGCCCACCAGCAGATGGAGACATGAAACACTGTTCAGTGTCTGTAATATTCATCTATTGTACAAAATAAGAAAACGCATGTTGCCTGATTTTGATGATTTTAAAGCCGATATCGGTCAACAAGGATGATGTAATGATATCGTGCATCCCTAGCAAATCTCAAACATACACACATATATATTCCTGGTGCAGAGACGCTCTGGTGCATCAGACACTGACCTCTAAATTGGGTAAAGTTATAGTAACTTGTTCTCCTTTGCCAACTTCAAGCTCCCCTTCACACGTCGTATCAATGGAGGCTGGTTTGAAGTCATCTGTACAGGAAAATAAACTTATTTATACAGCACCTTTCATACAAGAAGTGCTTTACAATATAGGCAATATAAGTACTGGGTGCTTCACATGACACGACATTTAAAACAGTTTAAAACATGGATTAACTGATTCATAAAATCATGGAGTTGTAAAACTATAACACATAAAACCAAGTAAGATTTTAATAGTAATATGAGTAGATTTAATATTTGTTAAGAAAAGGAAATGTGCACATTTAAACACATATAATAAACTCAATATTAACATCAGTAACATTATAATATTTCAAAAACACAAACACATTTGGTCCCTCAGTGCTGCAGTTGTCTACCTTCACCACCAGATGGCGGTGGTGTAGTCTGAAGCGATGCTAACAGAAGCTAACAGAAGCTAACACTCTGACAGTTGGGGCATTAACAGGCTGTAACAGTTGTGACGTAACTAACTTATTAAGACGAAATAAAACACACAGAGTTCAGAGCTGAGGGAAACTAACCGACAGCGGGAGGCTACAAACACACTGACGAGGCGGCGGAAGTGTCAAACAGCTGCCTTCGGACCTTTTAGCTACAATGCTAACTAGCATGCTACAGTTAGCCGCCGTTAGCAGCCATACTTACACCGCACTGTGTGGTAGCCGCTCTTCGGGTGCTTCTCAAACGTCTCTCCTAGTTTCAGGACGTGTTCCTGGTTGTCAAAGTTAGAATAAGCTGTTCCATTCATCCTGACACGCTCATGTGCTGGAAACTTTCTACTGCTACTCTCTAGCCGATGACCATGTACGGCAAGCTAAAGGTCTCTTTTCCTAGGATGGCGAAGGTATGACCCGCCCTCCTCGCCCTCTGATTGGCTAGTATTCGGTGCCTAAGTTGGTTGGATTGGTCAGGTTTGGGTAAGAGGAGTCTGATTGGTTGGAGTCATGGTAATATTGTCGGAGCTACACTGAGTAACGTTACAGGGTGTCTGGGCTGTGAGGGACTGTTCTCTACTTGTGACAGAGAAGGGGATGGTATCATTACATATATATATATACATATACACACACATATATATATATATATAATATTTTAACAACATATAAACTGTTATACAACACTGCAAAAGAAAAACTGTCAAAATAAAAACATACCCATGTATACATATGCACAAAAACAGAAAGCACATCCTGAGCTGTCTGTTTTATTACTATCTAATTGATTTTATTTCCCATTTATTATCTAGTGAAGTGAAGTGTTTGTTTATTTCGGTCATTCAACAAAAAGTACAACGCAGCACAACGTAGTATCTCTTATAATTTTAACCGAAAAAGGTGTAGGCTGAAGCTATAAGCTTATGACGCCTACCCTTCTCACCTAGTTACAACTAGCAGAAAAAATATATTTTGTGAAGATTCATAATTTACACCATTTCCTATTTCAGTTGAAATGCAAAGGCAACAGTACCAACCGATTACACATCACCAGTCAACAATGTTCCGCAGCAACAAACAAACAATACTTAAAATACCTAATTCCCAAAAAATCAAACATTTTGCTTGTGCGTATCAATCATCTTTCCTCGAGGAGACTTTTAAATCTTTGAAATGTCTCACATAATTTCAATTCATCCTCAAGATTGTTCCATAAATTCACCCCCTTTATAGAGATGGACATACATTTAATATCAGTCCTAGCTTTTATTTTTTTAAACATATATATTCCTCTAAGTTCATACTTAGAATCTTTTTTTTTCAAACATATTTACAATTTTACTCGGCATAAACTTGTTATGAACTTTATACATTAGCTGCACAATCTTGTAATCTACTAAATCAAGGAATTTAAGTGCTCTTAATTTTACAAATAAACCATTAGTGTGCTCTGTGTACTGTGATCTTGTGATGATTCGTATGGCTCTTTTCTGTAAAACAAAGACTGATGCTTGTGTTTAAAATGTATTTAGTTTTATTGTGCAGCACTTTGTATGTTCTGAAAGGTGCTATATGAATAAAGTTTATTATTATTATCATCACGTAGATTTGTCAGTAAAGAGAACAGTGTATATTGCATAATTTCCATAAAAAGAGCCATTTAATGTGAATCTGAGTTTGTCAAGTTTGAGATGTTGCATCACTTCCCTAAACCACTGAGTCATCAGATATTTTTTTATGCACTGGTGAGGGACTAGTGTGTGTTATTTCAGCTCATGGGAGGGATATACAATTTTAAATGGTTGCATTTTGTACAAAACAAACAAAATTACAGCATTAATCAAAACCAGAAACTGTAAAAATGAAATTTGTCATTTTCAATTTCCACATAATGTGATAAGATAAACACATCCATAACCACATCTTTCATATGTGCTGATTTTATAAGTTCTGTTGTTCTATTAATCTTTAAGCATCCCTGTTACACATCTGGCCAACTCAACAGATAAAACCTTACATTCTTTCGTCTTTACTGTAATCTTCTCTGTTTGCCTTGATGTTAATTTTAACACCTTCTTTTATTTATGATTTAGTTTGAGATTTACTTTATGTTTACTTTTAGTTTTATTGGTGCATGTAACATTTTTTAGATTGATTTTGTCACTTTGTCTTTGTAAAATTCTTAAGGAATGTGTCACTGCATATATATTAATGTATTTTTTTTTTCTGTCGACCATCGAATATAATCCTTTACAAATAAACCAACAGAGTAAATTCAAGATGTGTTCATGGCAAACAGAATCTCAACCCACTGGTTCCAACACTGATAAAAGTTTTACACAATATTAGTCACATCACTGGCTCAGCTGTGAAACTAATCACTAGATTAACTATTAAATCTCAGACACAGTGTAGAGGTCCTGAAGGTCCCGGAGGTCCTGAAGCAGCAACACTTCCTGACTGCAGTTTCAGGCTCCACAGGTGTCGGGGGGGCTCGGGGCTCCATGAACCCTGTAGCAGTGAAAATAATCTCTTTTCCTTTCTTTAAACTGTTAATGATTGTTAAGCCTTAAATTCTGGGCACTTTACCGTGGCCATATGCTCTGCTGCCTGCAAACATTAAAGGATCAACATCTGAGACAAGACGAATGTGGAGATTACAGCAGCGTATTATCACCAGGTTGTTCCAGTGTGGTCCCTCTGTTTACACCACAGTGTGTGTGGGTGGGTGAGTGGTCTTATATGGAGGACAAGTGGAACACAGGAGAGGCAGGGGATCATCTGAAATACAAACAACAGAGCACTAATAAACAAACAAACAAACAAACAAACAGTGGGGGTGTAAATAAGCCTGTTCTGTAACATTTGAGCTCAAACTTCATTCCACTCCATTTTTATCAAAAACATTAAAACTGATGTGTAGATATATTCAGAACTGCTGTCACATGGTTTGAGTCCAGACCCAAACAAATGTTGGCATTGTACATTTCTGCAAATCAATCAATCAATCAATCAATCAATCAATCAATCAATCAATCAATCAATTTTATTTATAAAGCCCAATATCACAAATCACAGTTTGCCTCACAGGGCTTTACAGCATACGACATCCCTCTGTCCTTATGACCCTCACAGCTGGATCACCTCACATCAGGAAAAACTCCCCAAAAAACCCTTTAATGGGGAAAAAACGGTAGAAACCTCAGGAAGAGCAACTGAGGAGGGATCCCTCTTCC
>NC_065512.1:1456965-1490885 GCF_006386435.1 Epinephelus moara
AGCAATCAGAAGGTCATTTGTAATTTTAACTAGTGCTGTCTCAGTGCTATGATGCACTCTAAATCCTGACAAATCACAGATATGTAACATTTGTATGTTATTATGGAGCAGATATGTTCAAACTTTACTTTTCAATAATGATGTGATTAATGTGGAGTTATGTCAAGACACATATCCATTTGGTAATGCTTAGGAAAGATCATGTGGAAAAACAGTTTTCACATTTGGTGTCAGAAAAGCTGCTGGAAAACAGCAACAGGTGGCTACTAAATACCATGTTTAGTGCTAAAAATGCTGCTGGAAAAATAGAAACGGGTCCCTGAAAAAAGCTTTCATTTGGTGCCAGAAAAGCTGCTGGAAAAACAACAAGGGGTGGTTCAAAACACCCACATTTGGTGCCTACAATGCTGCTGGAGAAGCAGCAAAGTGGTGTCACAATATACCCATGTGTGGTGCTAAAAAAGCCGCTTGGAAAACAGCAGTATCGCTGTAAAACACCCATCTTTGGTGACAAAAGTAGCTGGAAAAAAAGTGACAGGTGGCTACAGAATACCCGCAAAAATCCACTGGAAACACAATGATGGGTCGCTACCAAACACCTATATTTGGTCCCTACAATGCTGCTGAAAAATCAGAGATCAGTTGCCACAAAACACCCATGCTCGTTGCCAGAAAATCCACCAGAAAAACAGTGACAGGTTGCTACAAAACCGTTTGTTGCCTACAATGTTGCTGGAAAAAACAGCAATGACTTGCTAAAAAACAATTGGTTTTGTTGTTTGTTGGTCCTGAACAGTGGTCTGTAGCTTAAAAGATGTCTCATCTAGGTGACATGACATCAACCATTCCTTCCGTGTCCTAATGACAAAGTCAACTCATATACGTCACGTTAGAACTGATGATATGATATGTATGAAACATGCGTAACGTATTGATAGTTTGCAGAAACGTACAATGCCAACTGTTTCTTCTGACAACCAGGCCGTTGAGTCAAGTCTCTCAAACAGATTATGTTCTGTTTCCATTGGTGTTTCATCTTCAGTTCCACTTAAGTGCGGGGTGCCACAGGGATCTTTTCTTGGCCCCATTTTGTTTTCCGTTTATATATACTTAAGGAGCATTATCAGTCATCCTATCATTGTTGTGCTGATGACACGCACATCTACTTCTCCCTAAAGCCCGGAATCGTTCACTTCCTGGGCAGTTTAATGGAGTGTGTGACTGCTGTGGAGAAATGGATGACTTTTAATTTTCTGCAGCTAAACTCAGACGAGACAGAAGTAATAATCTTTAACCCCGATCACCTGGAGCGCAAATTACACCCATTTATTGGTCCACTGGCAACTGACATAAAATCTACATCCATGAAGTGTTGTGAGCAGAGGAGGTGAACATGAGCGCAGACACTGAGCAGAGGATTCAAAGAGAAGAAGATTTATTGTGATAATTTAGAAGGTGAAGATGGTGTATGAAGTCCAGGGGATTTCTCTGGTGGGGATGATGAGGGGTGAGAAGTGGCAGAGCGTGGCAGGTGTGGAGCGAGGCGAGGGGTTTGGAGGTTTCGGGGCTGAGCGGGCAGGTGATGCAGGCAGGAGGGTGAGGCAGTGATCCGAGCACACAAGAGAGCTGAAGAAAAGTCGGCAGAAGAAACACAGCAGGATAAGTTCTCAGTGAATTAACACGAGGTCTGAGTGTGTGTGTGTGTGTGTGTGTGTGTGTGTGTGTTACCACAAGTGTTGAGACAATGATGTGGTGATGAGCAAGTGAAGAGCTGGAGGAGATACGCTGGAGCACTGATGAGCTGATGGACAGCAGGTGTGTGTGATGAGGAGATGAGGAGAACCAGGAGGACAACGTCCACACTACCTCGCTATTTAGGAGGCCAGACAAAGATTTAGCTCGTAAAAAATACCTGGATGTTCATCTGCATATGGTCACACTTCTCAAATTTGAGCCAGCATACTTTTCTTATTCTGACCCACAATCCTCTGCAGCCGACGATACGTCACATCGACTGAGCTGCAGACAGATCACAAGCTGACAGTTGTCAGGAGCTGCAGTGACGGATGAGCAGCTGAATCGACAGTAATAACTGGAATAGGAATTGTTAAAATGAACATAATGATCATAAAGATAACCGACAGCAAAAGGACACAACTATGAAAATACGATGACAGAGAAATGCAAATGGCATTTTGTTTTATCTCCACAGTAACACTAGGCAGAGGGGTCAAAGGTCAGAGCTGTATTGGTAAATGGACTGCATTGTATAGCACTTTTCTCCTGACCACTTGAAGCGCTTTTTACGCTACACAGAGTACGCAACATGTCCCAGTCACACACTGGTGGTCGAGGCTATAATACATGGAGCCACTCACACACTCACAGCAGCCATCAGGAGCAGTTTGGGGTTCAGTATCTTGCCCAAGGACACTTCAACATGCAGACTGGAGGAGCCGGGGATCAAACTGCTGATCGTCTGGCAGGGCACAGGGTGAGAATCTGAGTAAAATTCATCAACTGCAAAACAAGTGAGTGACTGTAAATGCTTCCCCTCATTTTCTGTGTGATTTTAAAGACGCCGGTGTGGTGTTGACGAAGATGGATCACTGAAGGACAAGAATCCTGTTTCAGTGATGAACAGCAGGCAGCAGGGGTTCGTTTCCATGGTTGGGAGTAAACAGTGGCCGTCCTCTGGTGATATCAGTTACTGCTGTGGTTGGAGGTGAGGGTTTGTGTTTCCAAGCAACTATCCACAAGTGAACAATATGGAGGTTTGAGCCACAACAGAGAGTTCTTAGGTTGTAAAGTAGAGAAAGAGACGACAGTCAGCTCAGTCAGGACAGACTCTGCAGCTCGTGTCTCTACAGTCAGATTTATTTATGCTCCAGTTTTATCTCTGTCTGTTGTTTGTGTTAAAGTCATTGTTTTTACAGCGTCTGCTTGTCCTGATCTCTCTGACGAAGTTATAAACTCATTAAGACCTTTAGCTTTTAAATAAAGGAAGAGAAAGAAAGTGATTCTGCTCGTTCACTATCGTCACATTAGTGAAGCCGTTTTGATGCAAATGTTGGAACAACAAAAAGTGTTTTGAGGCGAGTCCAAGTCACATCTCGAGTCTTGAGTCTGTTACAGACCAGTCGTCAGAAGAAAATGTTTGCACTGTATGTTTCTGCAAACCACAAACATGTACGTTACTAAAGTGACGTGAGCTGTTAGCTGGAGATGGACGGACGGTGGGTGGTGTAAAGGCCCTGACACACCAAGGCGTCGGTCGGCCGTCGACCAAAGTCAGGCCGTTGGTGAGCGTCTGTCGGCCTAGTTTTTGTGCTGTGTCCCGCACCATAGGCACTTTGGCGTCGGTGGCTTTTCGGCCGATTGAGCATGTTGAATCGGCAGCGGAGCTTGTCGGTGAGAGAGATCACTCTGATTGGCTGTTCAGGTTTTATTTCCTCGCCCCTGTAGCGAGTGAATCTGCCTGTAGTGAAACCGGGGCTAACCGGTGCTTCCTCCTCAGGCTCCACTTCACTCAGCTGCCCCACAGACCCGCTGCTTCTTCACACTTTAACCTGAATAACAAACCGGAGCTAGCTGGGAGCGGCTAGCGGAGCGTTAGCCGCAGCATGACCGGAGGGAAGCACAGCCAGTTAGCCTCCGCTAGTCTCTGAGCTAGCCCCGGCTCTCCGTTTGGATCCAACCGGAGCACCGAGCCCTGGTTTGTTATTCAGGTTAAAGTGGGAAGAAGCAGCGGGTTTATCGGGCAGCTGAGTGAAGTGGAGCCTGCGGAGGAAACACCGGGACCGTCTGGATGTAATAGTCCGTGGAGGTGCTGCGGTGCTCGGCTGCACAGATAGGAAACCCCTCGGCTGACAGGATGTACCACTCTCTCACTCCGCTCTCTCTCACGCAGGCGCAGAACGTACTTGCTACTTGGCCGTCGGATGTAGTCCATGTAGTGTGTTCAAATGAAACTGACACAGGGCGACGTGAGGCGACGTAGACGACGCAACAGTTGGCTTTCGTCGCCGCTAGTTCTTTGATGTCGGTTTGGTGTGTCTGCACCTTAACACCTCGGCGAGTCACCTGTTCGAGACCAACAACAAACCGGTTGTGTTTTAGTGACTCATTGCTGTATTTCCAGCAGACTTTGGTCACCAGACGTGGTTGTTTTTCAGCAACCTGTTGCTGTTTCCAGCGAGGATAGAGACATTAAAATCAGCTGGGTTTAGCAAGACGTCGCTGAGTTTTCTAATGCTATGAAAAGCAGGTTTTCTGAGTCAAAACATGATCTTTTCCAAACCATAACCGTAAATAAAAGTGGGTTTTGTGT
Organism: Epinephelus moara; assembly: GCF_006386435.1. Lineage (NCBI taxonomy): Eukaryota > Metazoa > Chordata > Actinopteri > Perciformes > Serranidae > Epinephelus > Epinephelus moara. The sequence goes on from NC_065512.1 coordinate 1,461,296, forward strand.
CTAAACCTGACCACACATTAACCACAGTGTTGTTAAAACACAAAGTTTCAACATGTCCGACATCAAGCATGTCTAAAGTCTGGCCTGAGTGACTGACTTTAAACAGGAAAATCTATCTATCTATCTATCTATCTATCTATCTATCTATCTATCTATCTATCAGAGCAGCTGGCAGACTCATCAGGTCTCAGACTGGTCTCAGTCTAGACCCACAGACCACCACCATGATGTGGACTCTCCGCCCCTCCAGCCTGAGGGCGTGCCGGGCTGAGGAGGGGGACATATGGGCTGAGTGTGTTCACAGCCAGCCTTTTTCATCTGAGCCAATCAGGAGCAGAGTGGGAGCGTTTGTCCTATGCTTGGTGCTGCCTTCATGGCAGTCGGAAATAGAACAACCCTCACCATCAACATCCAACAAAGCACCGTGTGGCCAAACTGTGTCATGGACCCCAAACTGTCACCTTTACAAAGACTGAACCTGCGAACTGCTCATCATGACACACGTTTAACATGACAGATATGATTTCCTACATTTCTGAACCCATCTTAAAAAGTTGTTTGATTTTTTTTCTGTTATGATGAACATATTCTGAATTAAACTGTGTGATCACATGACTTAATGTACCTGCACTGTGGATAATCCTAACAAGGTAAATACTGCATTAAGAGTCTATACTCTAAATAAAGTTCAAGATGACTGCAGGTTTAAAGGTCCAGTACGTGTGTCACATTTAGGAGGATTTAGTAGCATCTAGCTGTAATGACTGCAGATTGTGACCTGTTGAAACTTCTCCCGGTTATAATTCCTTCAGTGTTTATTGCTGCTAACCACGGTGCAAATAAAAACAGCCACCTGAAATCAGATTGCCGCTGTCAGGGCCACACAGAACCCCACTAATAAATTTATTCATTTTAACAACAAACAGACTAAGAAGCAGTTTCTACGCAAGAGCCATTACTGCACTAAACACTGTTTGACTGGCGCTGTGTTTTTATGAGACTGTTTTTACACTGGTTGCTGTCTGAATGTTGTGCAATGTTATTTATTATTTATTTTTACTGTGCACTTTTTATGTCTTTTACTGCATTCTTTTATACTTTTATTCTTGTGTTTTTATCATACCTTTTAAATGGCACTTAAGGAGGACTGCACCTTACAGTTTCGTTGTACTTGTTGCAATAAAGACATTCTTCTTCTTCTTCTTAATTGGAATTCTTCTTCTGGAATTTCTCAATTATGGGATCAATAATGGTGTATCTTATCTTATCTTATCTTATCTTATCTTATCTTATCTTATCTTATCTTATCTTATCTTAATAGCTTGTAATGGGACTTATTGAATATCTTGGATAAGACATCTCGTGTCTTGTTTTCCAGGCAGTGTGCATTTCTTGTTTTGCTGTTGGAAAACTGTTTGGAAGTAATAAACATCGAATGACAAAAATAAAGACACCAAAAACACCTGACACGTAATTTTCCATATTTGTTATTATGTAAATCACAAATGACACAACTGCCACGATAACATCAGGCTGTGAGGTGAAGGAGGAAGCAACACAATCACCAGAATAAATGCTGCAAACCACAGATACATGTGTATATTACTACAAAGCAGATATGTTGAAACTCTTCGTGTACTATGTGTGGTTTGATTTAGGTACAATGTCACATGGTTATAGTGAGGAAAAGATGGTGTTTTGCCTGATGAAACCCAGTTCTGGTTGCAGGAAATACCAGCAGGAAATGCAGTAAAAAACAACCACTTTACAGGGCACTATCTCTGGTAGTGACACAGCGACAGATCACCAAAAAACCCTCATGTTTGGTGGCTAAATCCTGCTGAAGACGCAGAGTTGACTCAGCTCACACACCAAGTCACTTTAGAAACGTTGATGATGTATGACACATGCAAATGTAATGTAGCTGTGATTTGCAGAAACGTACAACATTTTCTTCTGGTGTCTAGCAGTGCTAACACATCCTGTCAGTGCAGATCAATATTTAGTGCTTTTCCACTGAAATACATTCTTCTCTCTGTCCTTTGTATATTTTGTCAAATAAAATTTTAGACTGTGGAGAGATTTATAGAGTCCAGACTCAGAGGTGACCCCTCTTTTAATATTAAATCTATATGTATTTATAAATAGTTAAATAGATGTTTACTGTCTTCTCTGCTGTTTCTCGTTATAATAATTTATTAATTGGAGTTATCTATAAAAATTTGTCTTCTCTAGTCACAGTCTCTGCTACAAGACGTGTTCCCAATGTAAAACTGTAAGTGTTGATTTTCCGAGCAGCCCCTGAAGGCAGCACAGTTCCCAAGGAGAACCCCGCACAGGAACAGAGCTGCTGTATCCGGGATCCTCCGGTGAAATCCCTCCGAGCAGCACGAGGGACGGACAGAGGAGGAAGCACCGAGCCGCCGGTGTGAGGTCTGGTGTCGTTGCCGTTACTGTCCGGTGTGCACGGCTCCCGGTGTCCGTTAGTCCATCAGATGCCTCAATGTGAGGACTCATCAAGCTGCTGGGGAGCCACACACACACACACACACACACACACACACACACGCACACACGGATGGAGCTGAAACTCTGAGTGAGTATCTGAATGATACAGATGATGCTGTGATGTGAATATAGAGACAGGAAATGAAACCTGGGTCATTTCCTCTGTGTTTGACCTGAAGGGTTCCTGCAGGGACTATGTGTGTGTGTATGTGTGTGTGTGTGTGTGTGTGTGTGATTATAGACTGACTCTGATGATATTTGCATGTTCTCATCTTCATCATCTTCATCATCATCATCATCAGCATCCATTGTTTATTTAGGGAAAACTGTGTCTGAGCATGAACCTGTGTTACAGCAGTGATTTAAGTACCTGTTGTGACTTGTTCCTTTTATTTGGGGTGAAAAAGTAAAAGCTAATTTACGGAGCTCTGAACTGATCTGAGGAGTTTCAAGGGTTAAAAATTCCTGAGTGTGATGAGAGATGGATTTGAGGAGTGAGGTAGCAGGTTATCTGTCCTCACAGTGCCTTAAAAACAAAACGACCTGTCACCCTGCAGCTGTCACAGTTTCACTTCATGTCACTGCTCCTGATGTTTGAATAATAGAAAAGAAGGTGGAGTTTGTGTCGACATCATTTATTTTACTGTTAAATCAACAAGTTTTGAGTTTCTTTGACTGAAATGTATAAAGCTGATTTCACCTGATCAGTTTGCAGCCAGTAAACACACCATCACTGTGCTGTTAACATCGTGTTGGGGCTCAGTGGGCGGAGTTTCCCAGCATGCTGTGAGATGATGTGTTCAAATGTGCTGTAACTCACAGATGTTACCCATCACACAGTGTTTAATGTGTCTGTATGTCTCAGTGGTTCTGATGGGTCACAGCTGATGTTGTGATAAAAGACATTCGGCACCGTGAGCTTAGTTGTTTTCACAGTTAGTGACGTCCCACCTGTGTGGGTATCAAAATGTGTTTTGTCTGTTCCTTCAGTGCAATGCATTGTGGGATTTATACTGTGCACTACACGTTTGGACAGCACTACAACACGGTGAAGTCAGCAAACAAAATGGCAACCGCACGAACGTTTGTCTGGACGGCCGATGAGGTGGAGTTGCTACAGTAAATCTACACTGATGGGGAAGTGTTGGTACATTCAACAGGCTGAGCAGCACAAGCAGAGCTCGGGAGTCCGCCATTGTTGTTGTGATGGTCGACTTTCTCGCGCATGCAGTGACTGAAACCGTAATGCACATGTGCGAAAAGTCTCCGTTTTCAGAGGAACTGCATATTGCAAGTTTCCATGACAACAGAGACAGTGCTGTTTCCAAAAAATTGCACTCTGGAACCCGTTTTCAAAACGTCGCGTTTTCAGGCACCCAAAACGCCGCTGTCGTGTAAACGATCGGCCAAAACGCAACTGAAGTTTACCGTTTACAGTTGAAATCGTTGTCGTATAAACAGGACCTCAGAAACAAACTCACCAGTTGACTGAAACACTGAATAAACAGTTTCACATTGCAAATGTTTTTCCAACGCTGCTCCTCACACACAGAGGGGCTGCTAACTATGGTGGCTGATGCGAAAACGTGACTGTCTCTATCTAGAGTCAGTGTGTGGTTTGCCCACTCTGGGCTCCTGTAGAAACATGGCGGTGCAGCCAATGAGGACCTGCTCTCTGTGTAGATATAAGTGTCTCATTTTAAGGTATTATTACAGACACTGAACAGTGTTTCATGTCTCCATCTGCGGGGGGCTGTCACCATGAGAGTCTGTATGTATCAGATATTAGCAAAAAATCCAGTATCATGGATCCCTAATTGATATACACTGCAACTTCTATGAGTCCTGCATCAAGGATGTTTTGTCGACCACTGTTTTAAAGCTTGACACTGAACCTTCAGTCTCAGCTTCAGGCACAAACAGCCCTTAAAGAGCTCCAAAAAATGGAAATATTGGACATTTACACTTGTGCTGCGAGAGGTTGTGTGACATGAGTGAAAGCTTCAGGAAGTGGGATTGTTTTATTAAAGTCACATTTATGTAAATGTGACTTTAATGAAATGATTTGAAATGGAAAAAAGCAGCAAATCATCTCATTTGAGAAACTCTGATGAGCAAATATTTGATATTGGAGTCATTAAAAATGACCCAAGTGATTATCTGAGTATCCAAGTTGCTCTTGATTGAATTAATTTTGATTCTCTAATCAAATAATGGTCTCAGACTGATCAGAGTCGGCCCTAATAGTTAGCTTTGTGTAGCGCGAGGCTGCGGCTGCAGCAGAAATGACTCTAAATAAGTTAACGTCATTACCTGAATCAAAGCAGGGAAACAGCTGTTGGGGTGAACTCGCCTCACCTCTGCAGCCTGGACGCTGTCCTCTCTGCAGGACTGTGACTGTGCGTCAGCTGAGGAGACTTCTGTCTGTCGATGTGCTTGATACTCAGGACAGGAGAGGGTGAGACCACGCAGCAGCTGAAAGATTACTGTCTTTATTTCCTGTGAAGCCATTTAGTAAATGAAACAGAGGCAGTGCTGTTGTCCCTCTGGGAGCCCTGTTGTCTCCCTGTTGTCTCCCTGGAGTCCTGTAGTAACACATTTTCGGGGATGCCTGGGCTGTGGTGGGCAGGTGCACCCGGGCTGCGACTGGAAACGCCCCCGGGGCTGATGGGAATGTTGGCTGACGTCCAGACTGCAATCAGATAATGTTAATGAATACGGTAAAATTGTGTTATTTGCATCAGCAGCAGTTTCTTCAGTTTTCCAGGAACGGAAAATCCTCTGGACGACTGCACATAAATAGTTGATGAAACCTGAATTAGTGTGTGTTTTTTTCCCCAGGATGAGAGTCACATGACTGGAAAACCATTTGGATTGTCATGGGTGCTCTCACAAAGTCATTCCCCACAGGACGTGTGTTAGTGCGCACTGAAACATGTTCCTGCTTTGCCTGCAGAGTGTTCAGTGTGTGTGTGTGTGTGTGTGTGTGTGTGTGTGTGTGTGTGTGGTTTAGGCAGAAACGACTGTATCATAAAGAAGAATCAGTTTCTTGACTTATGGATCAGTTTTGCTCATAAACACTAGTTGTTGTCCCCTCGATCATGTGTGGAGGAATTTCATGAAGGCCACTCGTCTTGTCTCTCTGTTATTTCAAATATCAGTATGTTGGAATGTGATGCGTTCACTGACAAGATATTTCATACTGTTTTCTGGGATATCTGGGAATCGCCAACAGGCCTGTATAACTACCTTAGCAACCCGGTCTCACTCCATGGTCTCACTTCTGGTGTCAGACACTGACGAAAAAAGCTGTCTTTTCACGTCGGCATGATACTCAGCTGGTTGCCATTCTTGTTTAATGGCGTCCGGCAGTGTCAGAGGGAAACACGGTGGGACAGCAATAAAAGTTAAGGCAGCGGAAGTCTGAGTAGGCAAGTGGGAGGGGTGATGGATGGGTCCAACAACCAACTTTCACCCAGGAGGCCGGTCTCACTCCCTGTAAGATTGTAAAGCCAAACCCTGTTCTGTTTTTTCTAAACCCAACCACGTGTGTGTGTCGGCTAAACGTAACCACGTGTGTGTGTCGGCTAAACGTAACCACGTGTGTAACCACGTGTGTGTGTCGGCTAAACGTAACCACGTGTGTGTGTTGGCTAAACATAACCACGTTTGTGTGTAGGCTAAACGTAACCATGTGTGTGTGTAGGCTAAACGTAACCACACCTGTGTGTTTTGGCTAAACGTAACCACGTGTGTGTGTGTAGGCTAAACGTAACCATGTGTGTGTGTAGGCTAAATGTAACCACGTGTGTGTGTTGGCTAAACGTAACCACGTGTGTGTGTTGGCTAAACGTAACCACGCCTGTGTGTTGGCTAAACGTAACCACACCTGTGTGTGTAGGCTAAACGTAACCACGTGTGTGTGTGTGTAGGCTAAACGTAACCACGTGTGTGTGTGTGTAGGCTAAACGTAACCACGTGTGTGTGTCGGCTAAACGTAACCACGTGTGTGTGTTGGCTAAACGTAACCACGCCTGTGTGTTGGCTAAACGTAACCACGCCTGTGTGTTGGCTAAACGTAACAACGTGTGTGTGTTGGCTAAACGTAACCACACCTGTGTGTGTCGGCTAAACGTAACCACGTGTGTGTGTCGGCTAAACGCAACCATGTGTGTGTGTGTGTCGGCTAAACGCAACCATGTGTGTGTGTGTCGGCTAAACGCAACATGTGTGTGTGTGTCGGCTAAATGCAATTTTTATCGGGGCTGTGGCCAAAACTTTCTAAGAAGCATGATGTCATGTTGGAGAATTTAAACTCAAGACCTCTGTATTTCTTCTTGGCTGCAGCCCTGCGTGAGTCATCTCACCTGGTAGAAAGACATAATGCAGAAATGAGTGTAGTGGCACTTTAAGGCTTTTATCTTTCACTGTGTGTTTGAATGTAACGAACGGACTGATGCTGAGCTCAGTGAGAGAAAACACAGCGTAGAGTCTCAGAGAGTTTCCTGCTCAGCGCTGCTCCGTCTACATGGACCCAATCAGAGAGGTGATGTGATTAAAGGTCACAGTCGGACCTGCAGACTCTCCCAGCTTCCTGCTAGCTACACACACACACACACACACACACACACACACACACACACACACAGCCACCTTCAGTAAACAGGAGTCGATTTAACGAGACAGGTCGATCTGTCAGGCTAAGCCAGCAGAAATGCATGGTGGGTACATTCAGGCCCTGCGGGGCTCTGATGCTGATGTGTAGACCTGCGACAGCCATCTTTATGGACTGTTTTTTTCTGGAGCAACATCAGCTCTGCCTGATGAGCATAATTACCTTTCATTACCTTGGTTTTTTTTTTAGTCCCTTGACTTCCAGTCACTTCGATCCTAAACAGATACTTCACTGATTTTCAACCAGGTCTGTGTGAGCACGGTGTGGAGAGTGTGTGCAGATGAACCGTGTTCAGGCTCCCGGAGCTCCGCGCCCATCTGCCAGAGTGTCCCTTTAAGTATCAGTCATTACTGTGGTCATTAAAGGATTAAGGTTTTATGAGCAGTTTTTTTTTTACACAGTTTACTAATGAAAAGAGAAGAACACCTCCTCACCACAGTGTGAGCTTCAGTGTGGTTGAAAACTGTGTCACCGGCTCAGGGCGGTCTCTCATGACATGACGCATTTATATTCTGATTATAAGTCCACGTAAACACATCTTATAGACAATGGATAAATGATTTTAAGCAGCCCTATCTTGTATGACTCCACCAGTTTCAGCAGTTTTTATTGACCTGAGTCCTCTGAGGGTTCAAACCTCGTCCTGTCTTCAGTCATTTAGAACTCAGACATCTAAAAAGTGTGTTTAACATCTCAGACTGCAGCTTTGTTTGATGTTCTGTTCGCATGCAATGAAACAAACATTTTAAAAATGTTATAAAGCAGAACAGAGTCAAGATGACAGTTCGTAAAAACTCCTCTCCTCTGGTCTTGATGTCAGTCAGAAGGCACTCAGCCTCCTCAGCTGTGACGAGAGGAATGTCACCTTGACTCAAGAACACACAGATTACACTTGTATCAAGAAAGTAAAATTTTAAAAATGTGTCCTGAATGATACGCTCACTGAAAGAGACGCCAGTCACCAGAGGAAAATGTTGGTATTGTCTGTTTTTGCATATTTCATATGTATCATATCATCATTTCTAAAGTGACGTAGTGTGTAATGCTGGCTGCTCTGTCACTGAGGTGTGACGCCTGCCAAGCTGCAGAAAGCTGCAGACCACTGTTAGCGACCAACAAACAACAAAACCAGCTGTTTTATAGCGAGTCATCGCTGCGTCTTCTCGCGGCCTTGTAGCTGCCAGAATATTGCCACAAAAAGCGGTTTCTTTTTTATTGCGACATCATTGCATTTCCTGCTGGGACAGTTCCACTGAAGCAGTTGTGCTTTACTGAGACATCTCCGTGTGTCCTACCTGCATAATGCCACAAAAAAGTGATTGTTTCCAGGATAGTTCCATGAGACGCTGCTGTTTTTTACTAAGACTTCACTACATTTGCTGCTGGGAAAATGCCACAAAATGCATTTGTTTTTTACCGAGACACTGCTGTGTTTCCTGCTAGAATAATGCCACAAAAAAGCTATTTTTCCTGCTGGGAAAATGCAGCGAAATGCGGTTGTTTCCTGCTGGGAAAGTGCAATGAAAAGTGTTTTTTTTTACAGAGATATCACTGCATTTGCCACGATAGCTCCATGAAATGCAGTTGTTTTTTTTGGAGACATTGCTGTATGTCCTGCCTGCATAATGCCATGAAATGTGTTTGTTTTTTCCTAAGACACTGCTGCATTTGCTGCTGTGTTTTCTGCTGAATAGTTCCACGTAAAGCGCTTGTCATTTACTGAGACATCAATGTGTGTCCTGCTGGGATATTGCTCCCAAACTAACCCTTAGTTTGTGTTTCTTGTGCCTAAACCTAATCACGTGTTAAAATCAGCCTTGTTGAAACAGTAAGGTTCAGTGTCTCTGCTACATAACAACATATAAAGCTAACGTATCTGTGGTTTGCAGAAACGTACAGGGTCACCATTCATGCTGATTGTGTTGGACACAGACTGAAGTAAGAACAATGAATAGAAACAAGAAGAGAACAAAGCAGTAAGCTTCTTAACGATGATAATGGGAGTGTGTTCGAGGCAGCAAATGGAACCTCTGACATGAAACCTGTCGTCCCCTGAGGACCTCCTTTTGTTCCTGTGTCCTGCCTGCAGGATAAACTGTAACACATCCCCTCACGTCCTGTTAGAACATCAGTCACAGCTGCACGCACGGCCACATGAAGGCAGCATGACCGACGTTGTGTGTGTGTGTGTGAGACCTGTCCTCCCCCTTTTTACAAACCAACACAATCAACAAAGGCCACTGTGGGTGGATGACAGTGTGGAGTCCCTATCCCAATTATGGACAACCACTAATTACCAGCGGAGTAATTAAGAATCAGGCAGCTGTGGCAACGATAAGCAGCTTCTGGGAGAACACGGAGAAAAACTGCTGCTGGAGGTGAAACTGTTAATTATGGCCTTTTTATTCTGCGTGCACACACACACCCTCCAGATCTCAGAGACACAGTGATTAGACCAAACAGTTGTGATTGATGCAGAGCCGTCTGGATCATACAGAGCTGTTTACTGTGTCTTCACTGAGGGGAGAGTGAAGGCTGGAGTGAGGAAGAGGCAGAGCAGAGAGCACGAAGGTCAGCTGATAAAATGCTAATACCAGCGCTTAGCATCCATGCTCTGTCAGTCTGACAAGGCTGGCTGGGCTGGGCGGCTCAGAGATCTCTCTTCAAATGAACACACACACACACACACACACACACACACACACACACACACACACACACACACACACACACACACACACACTCTGTGAAGGACGTGGACAGTGTATCAGACTCCACAAACAAACACAGACCATGAGTTTCTGAACCTTGGGGCTGACGTGTCTCACAGTTGATATGCAGATGAGTCACTGGAGGTTTATCAGCGTCACTTTGATATTTGGTTGATATCATCAGTTTGGAATGTGTCCTTATAGACACAACATTCAGCAGATACAGATTTTGCATATTTTATAATTAAATCATTAAGTTGCTGTCAGGCCTGTTTGGTTTTGGTGTAGTTTATTGTCAAGGCGCGGCCGTGGCTCAGGAGGTAGAGCAGGTCGTCCACTAGTCTGACGATCCCCTGCTCCTCTAGTCTGCATGTTGACGTGTCCTTGGGCAAGATACTGAGTCCCAAAGTGCTCCTGATGGCTGCTCCATCAGTGTGTGAGTGTGTGTGAATGGTTACTGAGTTGCAGGTGGCACCATGTATGATAGCTTCAGCCACGAGTGTGTGTGAATGGGTGAATGTGACTTGTAGTGTAAAAGCTCTTTGAGTGGTCAGAAGACTAGAAAGGCACAATACAAGTGTGTCTGAGCTGTGCTCAGAGGCAGAAAGTAACTTAGTACATTTACTGTACTATACTTAAAGGGATACTTGAGTATTTTCAACCATGTTTTTTGGGAAGACAAGTTTTTAAAAATGGTCCAGTGGTGAGTGAGACTGGCTGCAAGATAATCCCTGCAGGCAACTGAGTCAGTGTACGTCCGCTAAAACTGTTCTGACAGGCTCAGATTGGTATTATAAGTGTGTGATAACTTACTTAAAGGATCCCTACAGAGACAGACCAAAAAAAATATTATTTAAAAATCAGAAACAGCCCCAAAATCACCATCTGCAAACCCACCAGACTCCATTGAAATAAACATTTCAGCCTGTATGGAGCCAGTGTATTTTCATATCTAACTGGATGTGTGTTTGTTTTGGCGCTGTGTTGATGATCTTCATAACTTCCTCCTGGATGCACGATGCTACTACCTGATCCCAACCTCACCTACATGACGTGCCAGAACGTCCCCACCACAGCAGTATAAGAATAAGATAATAAATCCAGGCAGAGGGCGGAGTCTCTGCAGAGAAATACACAGCCTCACGCTGACAGTGGGTCATAAGTGATGATTGAGACTGATTACAGCTGCAGGAGTCTGTACTTTGTTTATTTGCATACTAAACCTTTAAATGGGTGAAGTTAACTCAACCTCTACAGGCTGCAGCATCAAAAATACTACTTTCAGCTTTGGAAAAAAGGCTCATTTGTCATGTGAAACTTCTTTAATTAGTGTTTTTAAGGTGTTCATCACCTGCTCTGTTTGTGATGGAGAGGAGGAGACCTCTGTGGATAATTCAGCTCCTGGTAAAAACCTCCTGAACATTTAACCCTGAAGGAATTCTAACTGGGAGGAGTTTCAGTCGTTTGCAATCTGCAGTCCTCACTGTTAAATCTGACACACTGGACCTTTGAAATTAAGATCAGAGGCTAAAATATGCTGAGTAACCTGGTGGAAACTCTGTCACTGTCACTGATCGTCTCTTCTCTGCAGCTGAAGTTGTTTCTTGCATTAAATTGTCAAACATCCAACATTTGTAACAGTCTAACTGAGAAACTCGTCTGTTTTAGTGTTTAACCTGCTCAGAGGATTCATTTCTAATGTGTGTGTGTAACCTCCTCTAATGTGGCCTCCATCCAATAATACTATAATCTGGATTAACCTGCATAATCCCTCAGGTTCATTAGTCTGGGTGTATTAGCATACAGTAACACAATAGCTGTAATTGTGCCTTGTGATTTGTAATGTAGTGGCAGCTGTAAAGGGTTCAGGTGTAAAGTTTAAAGCACAGTGTGAGCAGAGTGTCTCTCAGGTTAAGAATATAAGTAAAGACGTTAATGTGACCTGACGTGTTTACTGCTCGCTGCGTCCCTCATAACTCACCTGCAAGCTTTGCTCTGAGTCGTGATGTGTTCAGCGACTGTGAGGCAGGTTGTTACTTTGAAGTTACCTCAGCAAACATCGGCAGCAGTTTCCTGTCAGCTCAGTCATTTTTAAAAAACCTGGCTGAGCCTGTGGCGAGGTAAAAGCTCCCTCAATGCGTGACCTCTGCTCCACGCATCATCAGGTGTAACCATGAGTGGAGCTGAAGTCGAGGCTCCAGCTGTTCTCACTCTCCACATCCAACCCTTCTCCTTCACTAACAACCATTTGTAACCCTGCTCTCATTTTCTGCACCTCTCCTTTTCTTCTTCTCTCTCTGCGCTACATGCTCTGATGTTCCCGTCTGTCCACACCTTCATTTATCTCGCCACCATTCATCCCTTCTTTCTATTTTCCACACAAAGGGAAAAAAAAGGCTCAGCTGGAGATGAATCTGGGCAGACGTCCCAGCTACACACATGTCACATGTAACACATTTTACTAATGATTATAGAGACAGACTGATTTGCTGTGTGGTTTATACAGAGGTGAAACATTTGTGTTGCTTTAAAGAGTCTTTGCAGAGTGATGCAAATTAATTATCAGGACTGTTTTATTGGCAATAATGAATTTACAAGATTTTTATATAAACGTGACGAAGCACGTTTATTCGTCAGGTATGATTAGATGTGACGAACAGACGTGCCTTCACCTGCATCCGTCTGTCTGGATATCTACACTGTTCCTCAGAGCTGGGCGACACCCAAATCTGGAAAAGGAAAACAAAGCAGAAAAAAAAGTCATATCCAGTTTATTCATATAGCTCATTAAAAAACAACCACAGTTGACCAAAGTCAACACAACTTGAAAGAATGGCACGCAAATATGCAACAGTCTGAGATTTTCACCGCATGATAACCACCTCAGAAAGTATGGTTGTTTCATGGTATGGCTGTATCCATGTTAGTCACAGTGACACTTAAAGTAATAAAAACAGGAGTTTTTTTGGTTTAACATTTGCTTTACCACTAAAATTGAATCTTGAAACCATTTTTTAAAATAAATATATGTGTAAAAATTCTGTGATTCGAGGCTCTTGCTAACGTTAGCTACATAAATATGAACCTGAAGCTGCAGCTGTGAGTCTTTGGCTCCAGTTAGCAGAAGGCTAAACTGTTAGCATCATGTTGTCTCCATGTCTGAAACTCTTCACTGATACTGACACGTGTTTTATTTAGTTTATTGTCAGACTCTCTTTCAGACTCTGTTTGATCAGTCCGTCTCTTTGTTGGGTTGCTCTGCAGTGGAGACAGTTGTTGGCAATGCTGGAACAGCAACTTTCTCTGCAGGATTCTCCTCCATTCAATCAGAGTTTCACTCAAGAGACATGTGCACATGCATCTGTGTTTGTAGAACAGCCAATAGGAACATTGGCATCTCTCTGAAATGATCTGTGATTGGCCAGAGTCTCCTGGACATTTTAAAGCCTAAAAAATTGCCCACCCCAGCTTTAATTTAGTCCCTAGAAAATTTATGTCAAATTCCATCTAAAGTTCCAGACAAGTTTAAAAAAAAAAGGTGATGTCACCGCTCTTAGTTTGGTCCATGCGATGGCCTTCTGCATAAAACCAGGCTCCGCCCTCACTCCAAGCTTTTGCCCAACTCTAACCAGGAAGTGACTTCAGGAAACTCAAAGACAAAGTGAAAGGAATACTAACTTACAAAAGCAAATATCAACATGTCCAAACAGTGTAAACTAAATGTACATGCTTTATTTAGAAAACAGTGTGTTGTCACAGTGCTAATACGTTTTAGATTAAACAAACTGGTGTGTGTATAAATGTATTTAGGAGACTGCAGATGGAAGGTAACTGAACATGTGGTGATGATGAGGGTGAGACCAGCTGTTGTTGCCCCGAGAACACCATTTTGTACGGGGGCCCTGGGACAACACCTGCCTCAGCGGGTACGTCGCCATTTCATGTTGCGCTAAAATGTAACCCAACCTCATCTATGTTCTCAAGTGAAAATAGGCAACATATGACAGTTCACTTCCTCCTCAGAGAAATAATGACGTTAGCAGTGATGAAGACTTAACATAAAATTAGGTACAAAACTGGGTGATAAACATTTTCCATCTTTCTCAGTTGATGTCTTCAAACTATAGTCTTCAGTTTTTGGTGCTCAGTCTTAATTTCCTCCACACATGTACACACACACGGTTAACTAAAGCTTTTTATCCAGCGTGCATAAAACAACAGCAGAACAGGAGCTTCAGGACGTCACATCGCTCAACAGAGATGTAAAACGTTTGTTTTTCTTTTTCCTCAGGAATCAAGACTGGAGCGACATCAGGACGGCACCATCGGTCTGACAGGGCACTGATGCTTTGAAGGTAAGATTCTAGTTTTTCTGTTCACTATATTAATTTCTGCATGTCATAGTTAAACACTTCACCACAGTTATATTGTAAAACTGCAGCTCCTCCACATGTCCAAGTGTCCTTGAGCAAGATACTGAACCCCAAATTGCTCCTGATGGCTGTTCCATAGGTGTGTGAGTGTCTTAAAGTTGTGTAACAGGTGGCACCATGTATGGTCGCCTCAGCCAACAGTGTGTGAGTGAATGTGACGCAAAGTGTAACAAGTGCTTTGAGTGGTTGGAAGACTAGAAAGGTGCTACACAAGTGCAGGTCCAACGGCCATTTGATAACTATCACAGCATGATCTCATTTATTTATGTAAAGACATTCACTAAAACACTAAGAATCAGCTGGTAAGAAAAGCCTCTCTGACACGTTTGGTTTTCACCTGATCTTTTCTCGATGAAACTGCAACACAGCGAGTTATCTGTTGGAGATTCAGACTGGAGCTTTTTCTTAATCTCGTCTGACAACAAGAACCACTCACAGAATCCCTCCCATTGGCTGCCCCTGAAGCAATTAACCATTAGTGCCTGCTCCGCAAAAAACAAACGAAAAAAAAGAAACCCCCAGAAAAACAAAAATAGCATCTGACTGAGTGGATTTTTGCCTGAGAGCATTTTTTCTCAGAGAACCAGCAGCCACACAGCGAGGTATTTTTCTCGCAGATTTCTCATCCATAAAGTGAAGCCGTGGCATTTTACCGGCAAAATATATTTCTCTCAGAGGAGATTGCTCCCTGTGTGTGTGTGTGTGTGTGTGTGTGTGTGTGTGTTTGTGTGATGTGAAGCCCGATGCAGAATGTTAATGAGACTGAAAGCCTCTGTGCGCCTCCAACTGACAGTTTGACAGCTTCTGCGTGTGTGTGTGTTGGTGTGTGTACATGTGTTGATGTCCACAGCCTTCCTTTAGACGATCAGGATTCAGGTCAGAGCATATTTCCACCAGTAGGAAGGATAATCCTGAAGCAGCTGAATCGGCGTGTTGAGTAAAGAGGTTTGGTTAGTTGATCGGCAGTGTCCCAGAGGAAACTGTCTGGTTGGAGAGGCTGAAGAGCCTGAACTCACCGTGTCTGCTTCGCCTTCAGCGCTTTGGTAAAATGTGGATTAATCTGCTGGTCTGCACATCCTCCCTCCTCCCCCCGCTCCTCTGTCTGTCTCCTCTGCTGACTCTCTCCTCCATAAAGTGCTGAAACAGCTCTATTACCTGGAGATGCTCTGGTAAAGGTCTTTCCTCTCTTTTTATTCTGTCATATATATTCTGTATTTTTTAGTTGTTTTTGTACAAATCAAGGGTCTAAAGATGGTTGAAAGGAAGTGTTGTATGTCGCAATATATCTGAGACAAATGTGGAATTTTGGGCTACAAACGAAAAGTCTTTACTGGAAATGTTCTCTTGGTCTTTGACTTTGTTTACCTTGGAAACTGTGGTGGTCAGCGTTTTCTTGCAGCAGGAAATTCAAGCCAGTGTATGATTGCATGCACCTAACCCTGCTGTCCATCCCCGTGAGTGGTGGTGGCTCCATGTGGATTATTCTGGCTGTGTGAGGCAGTGCACCATGGGTCAGTGCCTGGCAACGCTTGCTGGCGAGCTCTCCTCCCAGGTCTGGTTCCTGGTGTCCCTCCTCCGAGAAAAGTGCAACGTCTCCTGTTTTGCTGATTCTTATAAATCGCTCTGAAGCTGCTTTCACCTCGCCGCGCAGTAACCGACCTGCAACAGCGTTTCCCCAAAAAGCAAAGCATTTTAAAAGCTGCTGCTAAGATGTGGTTACAGCTGTGTGTGTTGTAGCATAAATGAGACTTAAAATAAGAGGCTCAGACGTGGAGTTGCACATTTTAGGGTCTTTTAATCTCCAGAGAAGCCAAAGAATTGGTACATCATGACAATTTTGTAATTTTCTTGTTTATGCTACAATGTGTTAATCCTGTCGATCATCATTTTGTCCTCCATCTTGTAAATCAGGATGTAGACTTTAGGATTATGCCGTATACCTACAAAGTAATCCACCTGGAATGTGTGCTTGCACTCATTTGATTAGCCAACACTAGCCCTTTTTAAACAGGAATTGTGCAAATTTGCAGGAAAGCCCAATCAGTCTTTTTTCAGCATTGGCAGTATAAAAACAAAATCGGGGAGTGCAGCAAAATGCCGCCTACCTACTTTTGTTTATACAGAATGTGCCTTTTTCGGGGCAATGGGGGGCGTGAGCAAGTAACAAAACGTGTAGCTCAGCGTGTGACGTAAACAGTGACGTGGGAGGGAAGCCGCGGCTGGTCAGTCCTTCGGCGATTCTCTCGTAAGTCGGCCCGTTCTTCACCGTCCCCGTCATCTGACGGTTAATGGCCTCTTCGTTTGCGAGGACAAGGAGGGCGCGCAATTCCTTGTCTCCCCAGTTGCTCATCTTTACAGTGTCTGTCAGGTTTGTGTTTCCCTCTTGCTACTAGCTGCTCGCTAATTCCTGCTATCAGCTGTTTCCAGTTTATCATCAACAGCTCCTCCCACAAGTCATCAACAGTCCCTCTCGTTACAGAAGGCCGCCTCAGTCTGTTTAAACTAAAAGGGTTCCACCAATATGTCTACCCTACGAGGCGGAAAATTGGGCACCTCGGATCAACTCGCCAATCCGGCTCTGTGTGTTTAAACGCTCGCAGCTTGCCGGCACAACGGCCCAACATTCGCCAAAAATCTGGCAGTGTAAAAGGGGCTACTGTGTGTTGCCGGACACGTTGAGCCATGTTCAAAGTTTTTGTGCGACATGCATTTTTTGCCACAACCCTCTGTTTCTGCCAGATTCACAGAGTGTTGGTGTCGCTGTCGCTGTTTCAGTGCTTTTTCAGTTCACGAAAGTTAATTTTAACATTCTGGTCGCCTAAAAAAAAAGTGAGTCAGCGTTCATGGTTTTAAGACTGTTTTTTACTGTCTGAAATTCTCATTATCACAATAAACCATATCTGTACAGTCAATACACCGTGCTAACCAAGCCAAATACGGTTAGTTCTGGCTCCAAAAATCCAAGATGGCGACGGCTATAATGTCAAACCCGAGGCTTCACAGTGGCTTTGTCCATTATTTTATATGATCTCATTGAAATGAATGAGGGGCTGCATTTTTTCATACAGTGCTGATGTTAAACCTCCAAATATAAGAACACACTCCCTCTCCAGCTTGGTTTACAGGTTGTTTCGTCCGTGCAATTAAACCTCCTTTCCTTAAAATGAAATGTTTCTTTTCACTTTTTGCTCATGTAAATAAACAGCAGCTTTCCCCACAGCGTCTTCACCGCCCTCTGTTTGTATTTATTTAACAGTAGAAGCTCCTTTTTCTGGCGACAGCTTCACTGCTGGCTGTGCCTTTTCATCCACAGATAGCCCAAGGTCTCCTCTAATGGCTTTCCAACGTGCCGTTATTCAAAGGGCGGCGACCTTGTTGGTTTCCTGCTCCTTCCTTGGACTCTCAGTTATGTCATCTTCATCTTGCATAATGTTACGCTGCAGTACAGTATCATTGAGATTCAAACAGCCTTACCCAGCGTCTGAATATTCTGCATTATAATAGCTCTCAGCCGGCCCCCTCTATTCATGTGTAAATGCTGATGTTTCTGAAGTACGCCCAAGCTTCCGACTGTTACTATCAAGACTGGCTGAATTTTGATGGCTAATGTGTTTCTATTCCTGCCTCCCACGCAGCACGGTCTGTAGGAGCTGCCGCCTTTTGGGAAAAGAGGAACGACGTTGATTTCAGAGGCTAATCTTGCTTCGATTGAATGTGATCCAGGCGGTGTTGCCAGTACATCCAGTCCAGTGCTCCATCTGCAGATATGTTGCACTGAGGCATCGGCGTGTCAGCAACCCTGTGTTTACTGTATCTACTGAGGCGATTAATTTAGGCTGAATATTAAGAGAGGCGTCCATTTGGCAGACGAGTGAAGCCCAGCCGTGTTTCTGCAGAGCTGTAGATTTACTTGGCAATTTCCTATTTGGCTCTTACCTGTTCAGATGCATGCTGGTACCTCTTGGCACCCCGTGCTGTTATGTGGTACCATCAGATGAGATGGAGCTGTTTAACTTTGTGAAGAAAGAGCACCTTTTTTATTTACCTGTCGTCATGATTCAGTCAGATACATGTTGGCATTACCTTTCTGCAAACCACAGATATGTCACATTTGGACATTATTATGGAGCAGATACGTTGAAACTAAACGTTTCTTTGTTTCAAGAACACTGTGGTTCACATGTGGTTAGGTTTAAGCTAAAAAAACACTGTTATGGTTAGGAAAATATCATATTTTGGCTGAAAATACCCGTTTTGGTGGCACAATCCAGGCTGGAAATGCAGCAGTGTTTCAGGAGAAAAGCAACCAGTTGTCATGGCTCTATCCTTGAAGAAAACTAAGTAATGTCTTGTTAAAAAAACAGCCACCTTTGGTTGGTAAATAGCTGCTGGAAAAACGGCAGTTTGTTGGTCTTGAACAGTGCAGCTTGGCAGGTGTCTCACCTAGGTGACACATGATCCACCCTCCCCTCCACCACAGCTCAGATACTACATCACATCAGAAATGTTGATACGATACATATGAAACGTACACATGAATCCGTGGTTTGCAGAAACGTACAATGTCAACATGTTCTGTTGGCTGTTCAGCTGAGGAGCCAGTTCAGTGTGTATATTGTAATATTTCTGTCAGAGATGATGATTAAAAGCAACATTAGCGACCGGCAGAATAATCCTGCACCACATCAGTCGCTCTAACCAGATCTGTGGTGTCATCTGGAGGAGAGCAATCAGGGCAGGCTGATGAGAGAGGCATGTAGATGGAGTCGAAGCGATCGGGCTCAGAGAGGAGCTGTATGGTTCGCCGTGCAGACGGATAGATGGACAGGAAAATTGGATTTCAAGGCTTCCCATTAGGACGGCGGGTTCATTCAGTGTGCAGTGCAGCTGCAGGCATGCTGATTATGACAGCAGCCTCCCATCTGCACACAGGGCTTTAAATCAGCCAATACAGGGCTCAGGAGGGAGTGTGTGTGTGTGTGTGTGTGTGTGTACACACATACTGTACGCTCACCTACTCATTCACAAACACGGCACAGAATATGGGTCATGGAGGTTTCTTTACGTAACGTGTGACGTGTTGGTGCCACTTTAGTAGGGTTCTGCGTTGGCCTCTCTCCTATCAGACCTGTGGAGAGCGGATGGAAAATTAAATAATGGATGAGGTTAATGGGTCGTTATGATTACGTGTGGCCCTGTTTTCCATTTATTCTCCCTTTTCCAGACGGGTCACCTGTTCCAGTGCGCCGCCTGGTCCAATCAATAAAAACACACAAACACTGGCAGCTGATTTGGCTGCTGCTGAGGTTAGCACATCGGCCTGCACACATCAGCCTGCACACATCAGCCTGCACACATCAGCCTGCACACATCAGCCTGCACACATCGGCCTGCACACATCAGCCTACACACATCGGCCTGCACACATCAGCCCAGTTACAAACACAAGCCTGGCCTTTGTTGTTGCTAAGTTGAATATCTTTGTAACTGTTGGTTGGAAAAAAACAAGACGTCACCTTGTCATCTGGGAAAATGTAAAGTCTCCATTTCATAAATTAAACCTATAATTGAAAACAGTAACTGTTAGATGAATTGATAAGACGACCACGATGATGTGAGTATATCTAGGATACTGTAAGCCCAGAGATGTGTGTTGTGCACACTCATACCTTCACACGTCATGAGTGAATGAAGCAGCAGTTTCTGCTGAGGAATGTGGGGCATGTCCCCCGCCGCCTGCCGTCCCTTCAGTGTGTTCACAGAACTATCCTACTGTAACAACAGAGAGTGTAGAAGAAGAGTTGACAGCCACAGCAGCATCTCTGTAAGACTCAGGGGTGTTGAATACAGCTTTAGATTAACATTTAGAGGCTCATGGCAGCGTCAAGAGTTCTGCTGGATAATTAAATGAAAAGTCAAATGATCAGCAAAGAGATGAATGCTCATTCTGCAAGAAATATTAATATCATTAAATTTCATGGTGATCCATCCAGTAGCTGCTGAGACATTTTAATCAAAATCATTAATGTCAACCTCACAAGAGGAAAACTGAGGGAAACACCAAAGTCTTCAGGATTCATTTGAGAACCAAGAACCTTCAACAACATACACACGTGGTTACGTTTAGCCGACACACACGTGGTTACGTTTAGCCGACACACACACGTGGTTACGTTTAGCCAACACACACTCGTGGTTACGTTTAGCCAACACACACTCGTGGTTACGTTTAGCCAACACACACACGTGGTTGGGTTTAGGAAAAAAGAACAGGGTTTGGCTTTACAATCTTACAGGAAGCAAAAGTTGGTGGTTGTTGGACCATCCACCACCCCTCCAACCCACCCTACCTAGGCTTCTGCCCCTTTAAGTTTCGTTGTTGCATCGTTGTTTTTCACCCTGGCGCCACCTGGTGCTGTTAAACAATGATGGCGACCGGCTATGTATCATACCGACGTGAAAGGAGGGGTTGTCCGTTGATGTCTGACGCTGACAGTCACTGACCAAGTGGCGGTTTCTGGCGGCTTCGGAGCGAAACTGGGTCTGCTTTACACCTGACACTGTCATTCTTTGGGTCAATGCACCGAGGCCCCAAACTGCTACAGATTTAATATGTTTAGATGCTTTTCTTTTAGGCGTCATAATATGACACATATACTGTACATCTTTTACATTTGTTTTATCCTGAAAAATAAAAAATAGATTTTTGTTCTCACCCGCTGCTCTCCTGCGTGGAGTTCAATTTTACTTGTCATTTTATACATAAACATATTTTTACCTGTTACACAGCTTTTTGTGGATTACCCTTTGGGTACCTGACCCGGTGCAGGACTCTGGGACGTGCATATGAGCAGTCTCATGCACTGTTGAGTAGCACGCACAGGCATGCTACTGGGTCGTGCATTGGCATGATTGTACTGTTTGGGAAGTACTGAGCAAACAACTGGAGAGATGCGACTTGGATTATCCTGCATGGGCTTTGTGGCAGTTTGTGAGGAAATGTTTGAGAGAGTTTTGTTGTGGTTGTTTTTAAATGTGGTGCCCATTCATGAAGAGTATTTGTCTTTCTTGGATTCTTCGTTCAGCGTAGAGTCGTGTGAGGAAAACAGTTTTCTTTACGAATTCATGTCAATAGGGTGAATAACTGACATACAACTGGTCATTTTGTGGGTGAAGTATTCTCTTAATATTACTTGTGTAATGTTCCAAACAAGATGGGCAATGTAATGCTTGTGATGTGACCTCTGCACCGTGGGTGATGTATCGGCATAAAAGGGGAATAATAGCACAGAACATGTAGCTCTCACTGTGAACAGACTCACGCAGGTTTACCTTAAATGCCGGCAGACAAAGACCCAGTTAGTGATTTAAATATAGTTCAGTGTGTCAAGCCTGTGGCAGTTTCCTGTATGTGTGTCACTGTGTTCCTTTGTGCATTGTGCCCTCCATCAACCTCCACCCAGCCACCCATCACTCTATTGATTGTCAGTCATCAAAGGACGGCGCTGTGCCCCACAATGCCCCTGTGGTTGCCAAGCAATCAAGCGCCACATAAACACACTGGCAAAGGACAATATTTACGACGTCCTGTATTAATGCAGTCCTCCCCCCACGACGTGTAAAGCTCGCCAAGGGGGTCAACAACAATGCATTGTTGGTCCCCAGGAGAGCTAACAGTGAGAGCCATTGTGCAGCAGTGAGGCCAGTGTGATGTGAACACACACTCTTATCAGGCCTCCTGTGTGTGGCTGTAATAACGTGGACTAATGATATGACTGAAGCTGGTCCTGTCTTTACTTCCTGCTGTTCAGGAGAGCCCTCCATGCTTCACGCTCTCTGGCTCTCAGGGTTACTTACTCTACACTAAAAGCTGGCTCACCCTCCTCCATCTCCTCGTGCGGCTCCTCCCCTGAGTCATGGAAGCGGTGCTAAATTTAGCGAGCCTCAGAAAGTTATGGTGTGGCAAGTTGTTATTGAGTTTGCCCCCCACAAATGTGTCTCACTCTGTGGCTCCCTCGACTTCTCTCAGTAAAAGGCTCGTCCGTGACTCACCAACGGCAGAGCGAGTGCGCTATGAATTATTGAACCAATGGAGGAGCCCTCATAAATTATCTAACCGTGTGTCGCCCGGCGGAGCGGGGCACTGAATACATCTCATCTCGAACCCTCGGTGTCAGTACCGCCCAGATCTCAGTATGGGTCTGATGACAGAACAGGGTCGAGCTGGACATTAACACACACACACACACACACACACACACACACATAAACCCACAGTAAAGGCTTCTCTTTATTGGCTTCTGCAGGAACAAACCAGAAATGACAAGAACACAGTCTGCACAAGCCACAGCACATCACATCAGGACATCCACCCAGAAACAGTCTACATACTTATTATGACCATGAATAATGTGACAAGCAGGGCTGCCAGGTGGGAAATAATAAACTTTAATACCAGAGGATTAAAACCATCATATTTCAGCAACATTTTCGCAGGTGAGTCAGAACCAGGAGAACAAACAGAACCACGAACATGCCGAGACACAAACGTTCACTTGGACTCAAGAATGAACTTCTCTCTGTGGTTGACATGTGGCTAGGTTTGGGTTCAGAAACAGCTTGGTTATGGATGGTTAGGAAAAGATAATGTTTTGGTCTACAGGTGTCTCGCCTATAGGTGACATGCCATCCACCATCCCCTCCAAAATCCACCTGGTTATGGTTTGGGAAAGATCTTAAAATAGCTGCTGTTTGTGGCACTAACCCAGCAGGAAAGTCTCAGTAAAGTCTCAGTAAAATTCCACCATGTTTGGAGGCACTATCCCAATAAAACACATGAATGGGTCACTAAAAGACGTCCTGTTTTGTTGTTTGTTGGTCTCAGCAGTCGTCTGTGGTGGTCTGCAGCTTGGAAGCCGTCTCGCCTGGGTGTCACATGATCCACCGTCTCCTCCACCTCCAGATGACAAAGTCAGCTCTTTTGTCACTTTGGAAACACTGATATCACATGTATAATATGTACAAACGTATTTGTGGTTTGCAGAAACATTTTCTTCTGGTGGCTGGCTGTGATGTCAGAGGTCTGTCATGTGGTTATTTGCATGTGGCAAGTTTCTAACCTGAGCAGCACCTGCAGTCATATTACCGCCTGTCACTGCAGAATTTAAATGGTTATTAATTAATATAAACGTGAATTTAAACCTCATCAGGTTGGCAGTGATGACATAATGTATACTCACCAAAAACACACAGACCTCCGCCTCCACCGTCTGATCAATGTCCTCCTGCGGTCGCTGTATTGATCGTTGGATGTGTGACAGAGCAGCTAAATATTGGCGAAACAGCCGTGAACGTTTGAGTGTGTCTGTGGTGATGGCAGGTAGCCTTGAGATGCAGAGCAGCAGGTACTTAGTGAACACACTCTCCACAATGAAGGGCTGAGTTGAGCGCCGATAATGGCTCCACCAACACCTGATATCTCTTTCTGTTCGCAGTGGATGATGGAGTCAGATCAAAATAAGCAGAGTGAAGAAAGTGTTTTTGGCGTGCAAGGACGGAGGGAACAAAAGAAGGCTCCAGTGTTATATTGGCAGAAAGATGGAGCTGGAAGTGACCCATGTTTTCTCTTGTAGCTTTGTCTCTGTTTGACAGCAATCCACAGCTCTGTTTGTGCTCTTGTTACATGGACACAAACACACCACGAGCCGTCTGGCTGATGCCCGCATGGTGCCTTTCGTGACTGTTATTCCCACAGGAAGTCAGGGTTGTTGGATGCCCCTGGAGACCCTCTACATATGCCCAACAAACAGCACACACCAACACACTGCAGCAGGGGACAAATATCTTAGCGTCGTTCTGCGAGGCACTTACGCAACATTCATGCCTCGTGTTTGATGCCTGTTGAAATGGTTCTTTCTGACGACACATGTTCGTCCGACCGAGCAGAAGATCTGATTAGACTCTGAGCATCCAGCTGCGTAAATGAATGTGCATTTCAATGAGGAAAATGGGATTTTATTGAGATACAGGAGAGACTTCGTATTAAAACCAGCCTGGTGAAAAGAGAAGCCAAGCGCTCCGTTCATTTTCATTATTCATGATCGGTGAAGGAAACGTATTGATCAGTGTCAATCATATTTTTCCTCTAATGCGGCATCCTGATGAATAATTCTGCCCTTCACAGGTAATAACACTCATATCTGTGATGTAGATAAAGGTCAGTGGTTTAATATGGACACATTTATTTTAGTTTCATCTCAGCATTAATATGTGATGATGTCCACAACAGATTCTCCAAATTAAACAACAGAGGACATCGACTGTTGGTGACCTCCAGTGTTCTCTGATCTGATGCTTCAGTCGACAGGGTGACATTGTTTATTTGTGCCTTTTTAAACTATTTCAAAAATAAAACTGTTAATGATGTGGCCGACAACAACTTGCTTACGCTGGGGATAGATCATGGTTTTATATACACTTTTAGACATAAGGGTTACAAAAGGGTTCCCCCTGAAGGGCTGAGTTTCTACCCAGAGGCATTTGCTTCTGAAGAACCTTTTTTTTTTTTTTAACACAAGGGTTCGTCAAGGGTCAACTCATCCTCACTGTGACCTCGTCACATGTCCACGTTTGGTCATGGACTTTCCACGTCCACATATGACGTCCAAGGTACCCTGGGTGTGTTGGTTGTTGACGTTCTGGGACGCCGTGTCAACTTCAGCCTGTTACATGCATTGTCTGTTTTCAAAATACACTTCTGTTTTCACAGGAAGTGCACAGTTTGCATACAGTCTCTTTCAAAATAAAAGCACTACGTCATTACAACACCGCAGAATGACGGTTTTTTTTTTCCTTTAACAAGAAACACACATGGTTGGGTTTAGGAAAAAAGAACAGGGTTTGGTTTTACAATCTTACAGGAAGTGAACACCGGCCTCCTGGGTGAAAGTTGGAACCATCCGCCACCCCTCCCACCTGCCCGACTTGGACTTCTTTCGTGTTGACATTCGTTGTTATCCCGCTGTGTTTCTCCACGATGCCGCCAGATCCTGTTAAACAATAACAGCGACCGGCTATGTATCATTCTGACGTGAAAGGGCGGCTTTTTTGTTGGTGTGTGACAGAAGTCACTGACCAAGCATCAGATTTCAATGACTTCGGAGTGAGATCGGGTTGCAAGGCTTCCTTGTAAGACTTATGCCCTCTATACACTGTGCGATTTTAGCAGTCTTATAAGACCATTGCATGACACACTGAGACGTGGATCTAATAAACTTTGGTACGACGTCAAGTTTGATGTGTGCAGATTGTACGATAGCCGTTTACTACCGTATCGCAGGTTACGACGTACATCAATCTGCAACGTCATCAGCGTACGTCATCCATCTGCGCCACCATAGGTAGCTTGCTCACCTGGAAGTTGCAGTTCCTCCGCAGTTTCCTTCCATGCAGCGTCTTTTTTCTGGCGGTCATGATAGCAGCTGGAGGAAACATCAGATCAACAAGGCTTCTGCTGCCACAGCTCCACCAAACTTTCCACAGACTTCTTTTTGTTCGTTTTACCTCCATGGCAAGCGATCATTTGTTTGGGTTTAGCGCTGGTGTCGCGGTGACCATTGCGTCATTTCCTGCCACACTTCTATTGGTTGATTAGTAGACGTAGGTCGTAGCAGCTGTCACACTGTGAGATAGTCATCCTAAATTTCTGACACTGTCAGAATTTTATCTCAGGTTATCTTTGGTTGCAAGACGTTGACAACGGCCGTCCTTGAACCTGTCTCACAGTGCGACGTAAGACCACTGTTTTAGAGCCACGACCAAAGGGCCATAAGGGTTCCTTAAGGAACCTTTTTTAATCCAAAGAACCCTTTCTGGAAGAAAGAGTTGTTCAGTGATTGTTGAAAACACACTGTTCAAAGATCTTCACCCTCAGATATTCAAAAATTTATGAGGCAGATGTTTCTGAAAGCCCCTTCATCGATTTATTTTACTTGTGTTCTGTCATAATAAATATATTGATACCATTTTTCAGCCAATACAACACCACACAGTCTGGTGATTTTTTAGGGTTTCCAACCCTACTGCACTATTGAAAAAGTAAAGGCCTGTAATTATTATGATTTCACAAAATCTCCTCCCCCTTAAAACATGACTGTGAACTGTGAACGTTGTTGGTCATGTTGGACCCCATCAGCCTTTAGGAGCCTTTTAGGAGATGTTAGTGCCAGTGTGGGGTTTGCATTGAAAATAGTAGGGGTGTGTTTTTTTACACGCGGCGTTCGCTGCCGGTGTATTTTGGCCTTTAGAATGTGGAAAGGTTCTAGATAGAGACTTCAAGAATGTTGTGGGTAAGACTGTTACACCACAGAAGGGTTCTCTGTAGATCCTCTTGTAGTTTTTTTTTTTAGGTGGAACCTTTCACAAAGTTTCTACCAGGAACCAAAAAGAGTCGTCCACTGGGGACAAACTGACGTACCCTATATGGTTCTAGTTAGTACCTTTGATTCTAAGAGAATAAGTACTTTGTTGAGGTTAAATGATCTCTGCTTATTTCCCATCATCTCTCTGCAGTCGACGTATTAATGACAGCATAACAGGAAAGATAATTAAAGAACTTCAAATCATTTATTTAGACACAGTATCTCTGTACGTGAGGTTCGTCACAGTTTGTCCCTAGAGAGATGATGTGTCATGTGATCACGTCAGGACGCTCCAGAGTCTCTGTCACATTTTGGGATCCTCCAGGTGACACATCAGGTGTGTTACTGAGAGCTCTGGACTGTGGTGGATTAGTTTCCATCCAGGACACTGTGTGAACTCCTGAATGTGATCCAGGTCGCTGGTCTGTCAGAGCAGCTGTCACGTCGTCCCGACTGACGAGAGTGAAACCAAAGAGAATTAAGGATTAATCAGGACTTCCAAACGTGGCCGGTGACGACACGCCAGCAGCAGCAGCAGCAGCACCTGCCTGCACTCTGCCCTGTGTGTGTCTGCAACAGAAAGCACCTCACAACTCGAGTGCGACAGCCGCTTTCTGGTTTCCATGCCAACCACAAGGGCTGTTCACGTTGGAGCATGCTCAGTTTGGCTCCCTTCCTCTGTAACAATAGCCAGTGAGAGGGCTCACATACACACACACACTCTCACACACACTCTACTCCAGCTCGCAGTGGGAGCGAGACGGAGAGGAGAGGAGAGGCTGCCTGCTGCGCTACGGAGCTCATAACACACACACCGACCAACAAACACACACTCCTCCAATAACAAAGGTGAGTACACAAACCTGCAGATATTCCTCTGGATGTTCGTCTTTTATTGGCTCCTGTCGAGGAGTTTGAGCCTCTGTGGAGGAAGGAGCTGCAGAGTGGAGACAGTTGTTGCCGGTGGAGAAACTAGAGATAAAGAGGAAGCATGTGCTCGGCTTTGTGAGTGACAGGACTGCATGTATTTATCACTGTGTTGTATAACGGCATCATCACACTCAGATCCTCCCTGCGCCAGCCTGGTTCGGCATGGATCTTTTGTTTTTATGAATGGTGAAAGCAGGTTGTTTATTCTGTTTAATCGGAGGTGTAGTAGTTGACAAAGCCGGGATCGCTCAATAATTCATGTTGCCTTGTATGGAGGGAAGTCAGGGGATGACAGCAGGTGTAATGTGATGCTTTGCATGGACACAGATAGCTCTTTTTTCTCTTCTGACAGCTCAGCTTTTTACAACCCTCTGTTTGCTTATTCAGAGCCTCATATCAGGCATTTTAACGCCTGTTTGCATGTTTGACCTGCAGATATCACTCAGAGGGTGAAAGGCTCTCCCAGAAGAAAGGAAGGACAGATCCAGCCCTAGATGTTGAGCCGTCTCTGAGTGTTATATGATCTGCAGGTGGAGGGAATGTGAGGAGCGTCTCCTCATGCCTGGCTGACCCTCTGAAATCTGTATGTGGTCCGTCTGCCTGTGTGTGAGTGTGTATCAGGGACGATCAGCGCGGAAGATATCTTCAATATTATCCTGTGGTCTCGCCCCATTTCTCTCTCAGAGGCTCACTTACACACACACACACACACACACACTCAGTCGCCACCCGCCTCCTACAAGATTAATTGTTGTGGCTGATAAATTCGTGGTTGGTCGATAGTGTATTCCTCTGCAGCCGACCGCCGGCCCGCCTGTGTTTGTGTGTTTGTTGGCTGATCTCAGAGCAGCATGAATATCAACCGGCCTGATTATGTAAACTAGAGGTGCAGCCAGGGCTGGGTGGGACAGCTCCAATCAATATGATGATATCAATGGAAATATATTTCACATTTTTTATTGCTGAATGATGATTTGGAAGATGTATGGAAAAAAAACCTTATTCAGTCAGTCAAAGAAAACTTTATTTCCATTTGCAGTGTTATATTTGGCAGTGTGGCTCTGTTCTGGGGCCTCTTCTAAGGCAGAGAAAGCACACCTCTCTGCCCTTCCACTCACCTACGTAGAAAGCCTAAGACAAAGAAAGCAAACCTCTCTGCCCTTCCACTCGCATACGTAGAAAGCCTAAGACAAAGAAAGCAAACCTCTCTGCCCTTCCACTCGCATACATATAAAGCCTAAGACAAAGAAAGCACACCTCTCTGCCCTTCCACTCGCCTATGTAGAAAGCCTAAGACAAAGAAAGCAAACCTTCCTGCCCTTCCACTGGCCCACATAGAAAGCCTACGACAAAGAAAGCACACCTCTCTGCCCTTCCACTGGCCTACGTAGAAAGCCTAAAACAAAGAAAGCACACCTCTCTGCCCTTCCACTTGCCTACGTAGAAAGCCTAAGACAAAGAAAGCACACCTCTCTGCCCTTCCACTCGCCTACGTAGAAAACCTAAGACAAAAAAAGCAAACCTCTCTGCCCTTCCACTCGCCTACATAGAAAGCCTAAGACAAAGAAAGCAAACCTCTCTGCCCTTCCATGCGCCCACATGGAAAGCCTA
This sequence comes from Epinephelus moara, assembly GCF_006386435.1. Taxonomy (NCBI): domain Eukaryota; kingdom Metazoa; phylum Chordata; class Actinopteri; order Perciformes; family Serranidae; genus Epinephelus; species Epinephelus moara. Next base: position 1,490,583 of record NC_065512.1, read on the forward strand.
AGGCAGGGAGAGCAGCAGCAAAGACCCCCAGGAACAGAACACAGCAGCATCAGTGACAAAGAGAAATGATATTGATAAGTCAGACACAACATGAAAAGGATGAGCTGGGGTGAAGGCAGGTCAGAGCAGTTTAAATAGGGTGTCCTGAATGAGATTCGCCAATTGGTTGCATAGAAAGGAATCATGTGATCTATCAGCCGACTCCCTTCACCAATCAGCTAATTCAATCAATCAATTCAATCAATTTTATTTATAAAGCCCAATATCACAAATCACAATTTGCCTCACAGGGCTTTACAGCAT
>NC_065512.1:1490910-1532092 GCF_006386435.1 Epinephelus moara
AGAGAGAGAGAGATGCAGGTAATGACAGTAGCTTACAACAACATTATTGAAAGTAATAATATTATAGTTATAGTTCTGGCTACTGTGGTACAATATATTGTAATATATATATATATATATATATATATATACAATTATATAATATAATTGGGTTGTTTAAGATCAGCTGATGTAGCTGGGACGTGAGCTGAGCTTCACATCGCATCCAGCCTGAACTAACGCTGCGCTCAATTTGTTGTTCCTTACAGTATGATGTGCTTAAATATTTTTTACTCACTTTGCTTTTTTAAAACTACAATTTGTTTGATATCTATAATTCAAAGGAATTCTTCACCATGAAATGACCATTTGTACGTCAGTAACCCACCTGTTTCCATGAATTCATGAAGAAAACTAGCTGACGTGCTTGCTTCTGTTGATGCCACAGTTTCCTTTGTTGGGTTGTGTTCAGAAAATCACCTGCAGGCTCCAGGTGCAGAAGGATCATCATATTTATTTCATACCAGCATGCGTAAGGTTTAATAAATGTCCATTTCTTCATTTTTCATCCAAAACTGAACACACACCTGTCAGCATGTCAAACACTGTTGCACGCCACAGCGGATAAAAACCATTTGCCCCTCCAGGGTCGAACACCTGACAGCACAGTTTCCTTCCTACATTTATACGCTAAGCTCAAAATATTAACCCAGCGCCACCCAGTGTGCACACATATTAAATACGATCAATGTCTGCTGAGTGAAATGACATATTTGACTCTCATAAGGGCTCTGCATTTAGCAACAGCTCACTACATTGTCAGCCTAATCAGCAGAAGAAAAAATGTTTGCACTGTACATTTCTGCGAACCAGAGATTTGTTTGAACATTTCATGTGAATCATATCAGTGTTTCTGAAGTGACGCTGAGCTGACTTTGTCACTGGGAGGTGGAGGGAAAGGACCCTCCAGACCATTACAGACCAATAACCAACATACTGGGCTAGCACCTGGCTATCACTGTGTTTCCACCCAGGATAGTGCCATGACATGTAGGGCTGTGCCACATCACCTCAATATCACGATAATACCGGTATAATTTTTAATATGATATGAAAAATTCATATCGTGATACTTGCATACTTCGACTTGTTGACATATTGACGTCACACTGTTACCCACGGCAACAACAAGCATGTCTGAATGTGAAATGATGATGGACTCTGTGTTGGTTCCAAAAAGAGGAGGAGCCTCAGTAGTGTGAAATAAAGGGAGGGAACTCAGTCAGCGGCTCCTTTGGCAGCAGCACAGTGATTCTGTGTCCTAACAGCCTGTCGCAGGTTACAGCCTGATGATCAGAGATGATTTATATATATATATCTTTAAATGTGTAATTAGCTGAACTATTAATATTGTAACAGAATCTGACACTCACTGTGCATTACTGTTGTTGTTCACTAAAGAAATGACATCATCATTTTTCTTTAGGTTTTACTGGAGATTTGAAGGAACATGTGAAACTAAATCACTAATTTTGTTACAATTCTGTCTTCTTTAATTAATGATTATATATTTTTTTAATAATTTGTCATATCGAAAAAAAGAAATACTCTGAAATATTGGGCTAAATGGCATCATGTGACTGACCTGTAAGTTGTAGTTACACAGTTTGGCCACTTGGTCAAATTGGCTTCAAGGTCTGGTGACTTAACACATCTAGTGCACAGTAGGGATATAACGATTACCGATATTAAATTTCGGTTAATTTTTACACGGTAAGAATTACCGTTTATGTTTAAATTAATTGCATTATCGCAGTGAATTATCAGGATATGTAATAACAGCCTCATTCAAGTCTCGCGATGCAGGCGCTGCGTGAATGCGTAGCATGTGTAAACACAAAGAATGAAAACATGGCGGAAGGTGGTGATAGCGGCACTCAGGACATTTCTCCCCCAACTGAACGCACAAAGTCTGAGGTCTGGGCGTACTTTGGGTTTCTGAAGAATGCCGAGGGACAGCTGGTGGAGGACAACCATCCTGTGTGCAGAAAGTGCAGAAAGAAAGTTGCTGCGAAGGGTAGCAACACCACAAATCTGCTGTCTCATCTCAGTGACCATCATCCACAGCTTCACAGCCAATGCAAGTTATGCCATGCAAACGTCAGTTATTGTGTGAGGGACTTCGGTTTTACTAAGATTGTCATAATGTGTAACTCTCGACGTACACGAGACATTTGAGCCGTATCTGTCCTCCTAAACGGCGACTAGGTTTTCCGTTTTCGTTTAAGACACTTAGGAGCTAATACTAGCTGTGTAGCTAATAGCCGTATTAGCAGCTATATTTTGTTCATTTAAAATAAATGTTTCTGTTGCTGTGCCAATCCCTTGCCCCTTTAATGTGAAAGTTTCATTTTAATATAAGATTTTGGCTGTTAACATTTTAGTATGATAAGGAAGTTACAAGATTTAGTGAAGTTATTTCAATATATCTATTTTTTGGACATTTTATAGCGCTTAAAAAAAATATCGCGATATTATCGTTTACTGTGACTGGGTTACTGCACTGTAAAAGTAATTAATTAACTGGAAAAGTAACTATAGCGTTACTATTTTTTATTAAATGCTCAAATATGTCAAATTGCTTGGACAGCCCCCTTAATGGAACTGTAATGAAACTCAACATTGAATATGTTAAATGAATGAAATTGACACTTAATAGAATAAATCATTATTATTAAACATTGTACACTTATCTACACTACACTCCATTGTTGTGCGTGCGTGTGTGTGAGGGAGAGGGAGTGCGGCTATGGAAACATCCTGCAGTCCGAGATACTATCACGCGTTTGAATAACTTATTAGACGGATATATAGAGAGAAAGGCGACGTTTAGAGAGCAAGCCCAAATAAGCAACTCCACTTTGGAAACAAGTCCAAAAAACCACAACCCGTGACGACTACCAATATTTGTAAGCGACTTTACAAAAACACAAGCCTAAAGTCGCGGACCTGACAAAGCTGCTTGTGAATACCCGCCCTACTCTGCCTCTGATTGGTTTATGATGAAATTTTCCTCTCCCTAAACCAATCATCATCACTTATGCTTCCCCCTCACCTGCCCTCACCAAAGAAGAAACACTTTAAAGCTCCACTGAGAAGGTGCTGGTCTGAGTGAAAGCCGCTTCAGTGAACTGAAGTAAAGCCGAGTAACGGCGCATTTTATTGTGAGTAACCATAACGGCGTTATAACGGGGAAGACAGTAACTTTTTTGATTAGTCGTTACTGAAAAAAGTAGTGCCGTTAGTAATGCTGTTATTTATAACGCCGTTATTCCCATCACTGATGCTCACAACCCAAAGTGACGCCGTAGCGGCGCGCATTCAGTGCGATGCGCTTGTTTTTTCATCCGGCGCACAGCTCCACAGACCTGCCTCTCCCTCCGGTGTTGTGTCAGATCCCGGTTCCCCCTCGGGCTGTGTCTCTCAAACTGTTTCCCACGGAGCTCTGCCCCGTTTGAAAGGCAAAGGAAGCCCATATGTGGAAAGACTGTGAGATGTAGAATGTTTATTATAGAAGAGAAACACACATTTCAGGACCGCTGACTTGTATCATCAGAACAGACATGTCCTGTGAGGGGGGATAATACCTGACAGTAATATTCTCAGCTGTCAGGATGTGCCTGCTGTAAAGGGTAAATATAATCATAGGAGGCTGAAAATCACAGGACATGTCTGTTCTGATTATACAAGTCAGCAGTGTAAAGCTCAAGCATGTGGGGGCCTCCTTTCATATTTAATAGAGGGGGGGGGGTCGTATCTAAAAGTACAGCTGTCAAGATGCCCCCCGCCACAGGCCTTTGCCACCTTGGTCTTGAACAAACCCAGGGAAAACCCTGGCTCGGAGCTGGATTTTGAATTTATTCAGAGTCCTGTTTGTGTCCACCCGAATACATGTAAGTCCAGCATTCACTCTCTGTTCAGCTCTGGTTTGGTCTCCACCAACTGTTGAGGAAAATATCTCAGTAGCTGCTAAACCATCACGTCTTTATGGACTTGCTGTTCTGTGCTGTTGTCTTGTCTTGTTTTTGTTGTGTTTATTGCTTTTATTCTTTTTATTGTACTTGTATTTTGTTGTTTACTGTCCTTGTCTTTAATCATCGTCATCTCTCCTCTCTGTACTGTGTTGTTGTGTTTTCTGTCTTCTTGTTTTAATCTCACCTCAGTTTGGTCTTGCTCGGCCTTATTTAGCTTTCTGCTGTTTCATTGCCCTGGGGTGTGTCCTGCCTCTGCTTCACTCCGTCTGCTAAAACACTTAGAAAACTCTGTTTTTGTAGAAGCTTCACAAATAAAGTCATTATTATTATTTTTAGCCTACTATTAAATGTTTCCCTTTCCTCAGCAGCTGGTCACTAACTGTCAGTATGCTGTTCGGTGGACAGGCAGTGGTGCAGGGTACGATGAGCTGCAGTGACGAGAGCTGAGACTGAAGCAAACTGTAAATGTACCTTTAAAAACAAACTCTAAGCTGCAAGAGACGAACGAGCAGAAGCTCCAGACTGAGAGCAGTTTCCCATCAGTCATTTAATTCTTTGTTTAAATAAACATATTGATTTCTTTAACAGCTTCATCGTCTGTGTTTAGATTGTCGTCTGCTTAATTTAGTCGATCTATTATTCAGTTAATCCGCTGATTGTTTGATCTCTAACACAAACTATAAATAGTTTCCTCCCGTCTGCCTCCTGTGGGTCACCTGTCCGTCACGTGGAGGAGGAAGACAACAGCAGACAATAAGAGCGGAGAGGGAGGGACGCAGGGAGCGACAGAGAGAACAGAGAGGAAGAGGAGGAGGAGATAGAGAGTTGTAGAGTGATAGATGGCAGACAGGGACGGAGAGTGAGAGCCACTCTTTCACCCTGCGGGAAATTGGAAAATAAATTGAGTTGACACAGGCAGGTTTGCATAGTGATGTTGATGCAGGGGGGGGTGGGAGGGGAGAGGTCTGGATTCAGGGCTTTAGAAAGTTCAGGCGAGGCTAATCATCTCTCTGTGCCCACCGGTTAGGACGACCAAAAGGCCTCCCGCCGTTAGTAATTAGGAATTTCCATCTGCCGTTAATAAAAAGATCCATTCCAGTGCGGCCGGCTCCTCAGCAGCCTCTGTGTCCAATGAAACGGCACTTCAGTTTGTCCGTCGGTATGTTCCAGTCCAAATTAAGAATTCTAATAGCAACAATTGTTTTGCCTGCAGAAACGTGTCAGCTGCTGTTGGAGCATCTTTCTTCTGTACGGTGTGGGGCAGAATATAAAGTGGCGCCCAGTGCGGGATGTCAAGTTTGATTTTCAGAGCGTAGAGGGTTTTGACGGCTCAGAGAGGACAGACGGACAGTGTGAGAGCAACGTGAGGCTTCCCTGATGTCAGTGGAAGCATCTCTTCTTATTCTTCCTCTTTGTCTTTTCTTTGTCGTCTTTTTTTGTCTTCTTCTTCTCCATGTTGTTGAGTTTAGAGACTGACAGGTTCCTTGTTTGGAGATGTGCATAAATGCTGCTGAGAAGATTAAAAACCTTCAAACTCTTTGGTTTTAACAGAAATGTGTTCTCACCTCAGAGAATCAAAATCTGTAAAGTACTGAAAGTAGATCTGATCAGTTAAGTTCTTTACTCCTGTTTTGATCACATAGTTCCTGATTTAAATCAGCAGACTATTGAATTCAGGCAATTGTGCTGCTGCTTGTCTTTACAGCATGGGTTGCACATGTGCCAAATGCCCTGTCACACCAAGCCGATGGTTGGCTGTTGGTCAAAGTCGGGCCGTTGGTGAGCGTCTGCTGTCCTCGTCGGTGTGGTGTGTCCCGCACTGTTGACCCTTGTCTGCAGTAGTCACCTTTTCCCCCACAGATTCAGCATCTGTGGTTTGGTGCAGTGTCTGCAGTGATGTGGGCGCTACACTGCACCATCGTGGTGAAGAGGTCCACAGGTCCATCTACGTCTCAACCCTCACCTATGGTCATGAGCTCTGGGTAGTGACTGAAAGAATGAGATCGTGGATACAAACGTCTGAAATGAGTTTCCTCTGTAGGGTGTCTGGGCTCAGCCTTAGAGATAGGGGGAGGAGTCAGACATCTGGAGGGAGCTCGGAGTAGAGCCGCTGCTCCTCTGCTTCTAAAGGGACCAGGTGAGGTGGTTCAGGCATCTGATCAGGATCCTCCTGGGCGCCTCCTGTTAGAGGTTTCCCGTGCACATGCAGCTGGTAGGAGGCCCCGGGGCAGACCCAGAACACACTGGAGGGATTATATATCTCATCTGGTCTGGGAACATCTTGGGGTCCTCCAGGAGGAGCTGGAAAGTGTTGCTGAGGAGAGGGACGTCTGGAGTGCTTTGCTCGGCCTGCTGCCTCTTTGACCTGGCTTCGGATAAGTGGATGAAAATGGATGAATGGAGATTCAGCATGTTGAATTGGCATCATCAGCTGAGCTCAGGTGAGGAGAAGAGAACTGTCAATGAGCTGCGTAAAGGAGGAGCTAAAGTCCAGAGGGAGTGAGACCAAAACCAACTTGTTCCATGAGGTCAGATTCTTTTTCTCTTTAGCAGAAACATTTCCTGATGGTTTGTGTTCTTGTTCACTTGCGCACGGTAAATATGCTCTGATTGTGTTGTTAATGTGCTAACTGGCAAACTAGCATCAAGATGCTCTTCCTGTTTCCCTTTTTCAATGATGAATACACACGACCGCTGTCTGCTGCTGTGGAGGGGTGTGTCCTCATGCAGGCACAGAACATACCTGCTTGTCGGTTTGGTGTGTTCATGTGCAACATTTGGCAGAGATGGGGATGTGAGGCGATGCAGCAGGGAGCTCTTATTGGCGCTAGTTTTCTGATGTTAGTTTGGTTTGTCTGGGCGTTAAAGTGCAGTTGGGGCGACTCCACTTTTGCTAGTTTAATGCTGCATCATCTGGATGCAAAGTAAGGCACAAGGGGTAAAGGGGTTGTATTTAGTCCCTTAATTTTCTTAGGTGTCTTTTGGGAGTAACATGAATTTAACCAATCACAGTGTCATCGCAAACTGAACTTAACTTACGGCTTCTGAAACAGTCAGTGAAGTTACGCTGCTCCTGGTGTGTAAATGTGCACAGTGTGTCTGACAGCAGCTCTGCTCCCTGCTATGTTCACACTCTAGAGAATGTTGTTAATATCTTCCTCATTAATGTTGTGTTATTTCACCCATCTGCAGAGTGTACGCGTGTTGTGAACCCAGCTATGTAGGCTCATGCTACTATCTGAATAATGAGCTGATAATGAGCCCTTTAAATAGGAGTAAAACACTGCTCCTGTCTGACTTAAGACCACTTATCATATCCACGGTTCTAAAGTGGAAGTCTATGAGCTGACTTTGTCGTCGGAAGGTGGAGAGGGTGGTGGATGGTGTGAGCCCCAGGTGAAACACCTGCCAAGCTGTACGACCTCTGTTGGAAACCAGCAAACAATAAACTGGTTGTGTTTTAGCGACCTGTCAGTGTTTTACAAGCAGCTTTTAAGGCAACAAATGTGTGTGTCTGTTAGCGGCCTGTCACTGTGTAGCGCCCCGAAAACTGGTTGTTTTGTGCTGAAACATCGCTGCGTTTCCTGCCAGGATGGAACCACAATAAGCGGTTGTTTCTTACCTTGACATCACTGGCTTTAGGCGGTTGCTGTCTGCTGCCTTGAAATAGCAACATACCAACAATGCGCCTGACCACACCTCATTTTAAGACTTCAACCCTTTTTAGATAGGAATTGTGCAAATTTGCAGGAAAGCCCAATCAGTCTTTTTTCAGCATTGGCAGTATAAAAACAAAATTGGGGAGTGCAGCAAAATGCCGCCTACCTACTTTTGTTTATACAGAATGCGCCTTTTTCGGGGCAATGGGGGGCGTGAGCAAGTAACAAAACGTGTAGCTCAGCGTGTGACGTAAACAGTGACGTGGGAGGGAAGCCGCGGCTGGTCAGTCCTTCGGCGATTCTCTCGTAAGTCGGCCCGTTCTTCACCGTCCCCGTCATCTGACGGTTAATGGCCTCTTCGTTTGCGAGGACAAGGAGGGCGCGCAATTCCTTGTCTCCCCAGTTGCTCATCTTTACAGTGTCTGTCAGGTTTGTGTTTCCCTCTTGCTACTAGCTGCTCGCTAATTCCTGCTATCAGCTGTTTCCTGTTTATCCACCGCCAGTGGCTCGCATGTGCGGCGTCATCAACAGCTCCTCCCACAAGTCATCAACAGCCCCTCCTGTTGCAGAAGGCCGCCTCGTTCTTTTTAAACTAAAAGGGTTCCACAAATATGTCTACATTTGTGCTGCGCGGTGCGCTGGTTTGGATGTAAGATGGGACCCCGAGGCTTCCTTCATTGAAAGACAAAAAATGCGCACAAAGGCATGTCAATATTCCCAGAACATGTAGAACGTCTTGTCAAGAATGATTTCTGGATGTTGACTGGACGAGGCTGCAGAACCCTGATTAAAGTCAGTGATTAACAATTCTTCCTTATTGTCAACAAAATCTGTGCTCGGCAGCTGCAGCGTGGGGAAAGATCACGGTTAGGACAAACTATAGTTGAGGACATGAAACTTTACCTAACCTTAACGATCGCCAACCCCTGTATCCTGTGTGGAAGTTACACACCGCTCATTTTCACCTCATTACACACAGCACAGGACACAGCACTTCTTCAACTGGCACTGACTTTAATATTGATTTTTTTATGTGAACCAAAACTTTGGTGATGTGGACTAAGATAAATAATTCCATGGTTATATCCCTGAAGAAGGTCCACAGAATTAAAGGCCACACTACAGCTGCAGGCATGTCCATAATATAAATACACACACACACACACACACATTACAGATTCATGCAGGCTTTAAGTGTTGATGCTCGTATGTCAGGTCTCTGTAAACTGTGTGACAGATGATCTATGGCTCTCTGTCCTCCACCACTTTCCCTTCTCTCCTCTCCTCCATGCTGCTATCATCACATCCCTCCAGCTCCACCCTCTCCTCTCCTCTCCTCTCCTCTCCTCTCCTCTCCTCTCCTCTCCTCTCCTCTCCTCTCCTCCCTCCACACAGTTTAAGCCAATTACCAGCGTGTCCTTGGCTTCTGGAGGAGAAAGAAGAAGGGGCTTTTCCTGCTCTGCTCTCCTCTTTTATTTCACTCCCTCCTCCTCCTTGTTTTCTGGCTCTCTGCGTGAGTCATCCAAAATGCCTTCAGCAGATTCAGATCCTTTCAGGCATCTGTAGGAGCCAGCCAGTCGATAAGCAGGCAGGCCATCATGTATCTGTGATGGATCCTCGTTAAAGCTGACAATGAGCTGACAAGAAAGGCCCTTTGAAAACGCCGACACCCCCTCAGCAAGGTCAGAGGGCGGCATTGATCCAGAGGAAGGAGGCGATGAAGAGAGCACGTGGCTGAAGTAATTTTTATTCTATAGACTCACAGATTATTTTCAGTCACACAGACACATATTAAATATGTTCCTGACTGTCTGGAAGGAGGCAACTTTAAGTTCTGATTCTGTCAGTGTTGGAATAGTGCCCAGCAAAGTAATTGTTTTTTCTTGAAACATAGTGCCACGAAAAGTGGTTGATTTTTACCAAAGCATTGCTGCGTTTCCTGCTAGCTAGTACCCTAAACACCAGTTGTTTTTCACCAAAACATTGCTATGTTTTCTGCAGCAATAGTGCCCAGCAAAGTAATTGTTTTTCCTTGAAACATCACTGCATTTCCTGCCAGGATAGTGCCATGAAAAAGGGGCTGTTTTTTACTGAAATATCGCAGCGTTTTTTGATGGGATAGCTCCACAGTGCGCCATGAAAAGCGGTTGTTTTTACTGACACATAGCTGCATTTCCTGTCAGAATAGTGCCACGATAAACGTTTGTTTTTTTATCAAAACATCGCTGTGTTTCCTGCCGTGATAGAGTCACAAAAACACTGCTGTTTTTTACTGCGACATCGGTGCATTTCTTACCAGAGTAGTGCCATGAAAAGCTTTTTTTTTTTTAATCAAAACTGCTGCTTTACTGCCTGGATAATGCCATGAAAAGTGGTTGTTTTTAACAGGGACATTGCTGTGTTTCCTGCGGGGATTGTGCCACGAAAAGCGGATATTTAAGCCAGAACAAGATCTTTTAACCATAATCATAATGCTTGTGCCTAAACCTAATCATATGTTAACCACAGCATTGTTGAAACATAGATTCTTAATGTCTATGTGACATGATAATGTATAAAAGTATCAGTGGTATCGAGTGTGGTGTCTGTTACTCTGCAAAGAGGCTCCTGGGTTTCCAGGAACAGCGAGGCATCAATGAAACATTTCCCTCTTTTATTCACTTTTCCTCTGGACGGGGAGGATTTATCCCGGGCAGCTGCCTGTGACCCGGCAGGTAAATAAAACACAGCACCATCTATTTATTCTCCTCCTGAGTGACGGGCGGCTGTAAGGAGATGCAGAGGAGCTTTGATGGGATAAATGAATGATTTTTTTCTCTCTCTGCCTCCATTGTCACTCTGTATTTCTCTTTTCCCCGTCCACCCTCTCCGTCTCTTATCTCCCTGTCCCCCTTCATTCCCAGAGATGAGAGTGACTCACGTAGCCATCTGCTGCCCAGCAAATCCTCTCCTACCTTATTACCCTCCTTTTGTTTATTAACGCCACTCCAGGGACGACAATGATACCTCTATCTCCTCCGTCTATCTCTTTCTCTGCTTATCTGTCCCTCCAATCACCTGCAGCCCTCCTCCTCCTACTCCTCCTCCTCCTCCTCCTCCTCCTGGGTTCACTCAGGCTTTTATCATGTATTCTTCCTCTCACACTCCTCTTCACCTCCTCGGCTGAATTCATCTCTGCACGCGTCTCTTCTCTTCATCTCACCTGATGTCATTTTTCCTCTCCACATCTACCTCCTCCTTTTTCTCCCAGGAGACAGATTGTAGGAATGAGGTCAGACTGTGTGTGTGTGTGTGTGTGTGTGTGTGTGTGTGTGTGTGTGTGTGTGTGAGTGAGAGTGTGTGTGTGTGAGCATATGGATATGAATGTGAGCAGACTGTTGGTGTTTTGTTGAAGTAGGTGTTGTTGTTGCTGATGTCATTATGATCCCCTGCAGACATGACAAGAGACAAATGAAAACACCCTGAGGGCATGTGTGTGTGTGTGTGTGTGTGTGTGTGTGTGTCATGTAGACTGAACACAAACATCGGCCTTGTGAAGCAGTTACAGCCCAATGTAGCGTACATAGTTTTAACTGTTCAGTCTGTGCTGCTGTGTTTTCACCAGGCAGCAACCTTGGCAAAAATGAAGCCAGCGCTGAACAGCCAAAACCTGCAGTTCCTCTAATGTCCACTTGAGGCTGGCTCCAGGAGCGAGTCAGTCCCCACAGACCCCCCATGTTAAAATGTGCAACTTCGCAGCAGAAATAAACATGTTTACACACTGGTACTAAAACAGTCAGGGTTAGTTATAGTTAAGTGCATATCTTTGAGTGACAGGTGGTGCTGTTCATTGACAAGTTGCTACTGTATAGGTACAGCTGTCACAATTTTGGTGTGTTTCCGGTTCATTAAAGTTAACTGTAACATTTTGGTCACCTATAAAGTCTTTGTCACGCTGCTATGCTAAACCTGGCCTGTGTAACCTCATTAGCTGAGGCTAGCAAGCCCGTAACTGCGTGCCTTTCCCTTCATGTTGCATTAGGCGTGAGAAACGTACTTGGACGTGAGCAGCTTGCTCCGACCAGGCGACTCCGCTGGACATCCCTCGGGTGCAGCTCCGTCGGTCCAGTCGGCCAGCTCACTCATCTTCGCGGTTGTTCAGAGTAAACGTGTGTGTACATGAATAATTCGCGGTGGTGTGTCAAACACTTTCTCAGGACTCTTCTGTCTTCAGAATGTCGTGCCTTTGGCGTCGTCCTTGTGCCCGTTCAGCTCAGAGGCCTCTCTAGGCTTCTCTCTCCAGGTGCAGCTAATAGCAGCTAATGAGTCAATATCACCAACCTCCAACTGTGACGTCATTGCTGACCCTGCCTTCTACCACCTGCCGAAATCACACCTACAAGGCATTTATTAAACTATCAATAAAGTTGTTGCAACAGTCTTGTTCAGTGTTTGGTTGTACGTGAAGACCCTCTAACGTGTTGGAGGTTTAATTTTCTAGTAAGTACATTTTGTTTTGATGGTTTTAAGCCAGTTTTTTGCTGGCAGAGATTAGCATTAGCATTATCACAGTTAACCAAAGCTGTAAATGCACCGTGCTAATAAAGCTAGCAGCTAGTGTTAGGCTTAGCTTCACCCTCTCCTGCATGGTCACTTCTGGCACCAAAAATCCAAGATTGCGACGGCCAGAAAGCGAAATTCGAGGCTTAAGGATGGAAATCCACAAACCAGTGAATGACGTTGTCATGTTGGCTACATGCATCACTTTATACAGTCTGTGTGTTTTCCTGGAGCGTGAATATTTCTCAGCTCAAAGTCGTATTGTTTTTTTAAGAATTAAAATTAATTCTGGCCTGAATCTAATAAGTAGAATTAGTTTTTACTGTGTTGTACATGAAAGGTCAATCTGATGACCAGTTTCCAACAGGCAGTGTCACTTTGGAAATAATATTTATTTCATTAAAGAAGGTTTAAGAAGGCACCAAACAGGAAGTGTGAGCAGGTATTTTGGGCATCGAGGGTTCCAGAAGTAGAAGTCTTGTTTCTTATGCATGAATAATGTTAAGTCTTTGCCACTGAACAAAAAATGCACCAACATCTGTCTTTTCTCTTTAGTGTGAAACGTTACAATCAGCATTCAGTTCTGTGACAGATGACTTTGTAATAGTCGTGGGTTTTTATTGGCTCCTGCTCCGATCTGCTCGGATCAGCAGCCGGATGGTAGTGCTAATTTTCAACCCTTTCCTGGTGCAATGTAATGATGCGCCGTCACAGATTCTATCAATGTGCGTCCAAGCAGTGATCGAATGTTGTTCCAAACCTGTAAAATGATCCAGGAGACTCTTGTGTGTCTGTGTGTCGACCTCTACTTAAAAAAATAAAGCATGAATGAAAACTGAGGCAGCCACAGAAGATGATGAATGAATGATGAAAGTCTCAAAGTGGAAGGATTAACGAACAGAGTGACAGTTTTGGTGTATCTCAGTTTTAATGAATTGTATTTGGTCTGTTGTGGATGTTGAATGCTTCTTGAAACAAAAAATATGGAGAATGTTCTTTTGATTTGAAACGGCGCATCAGAGCGCTGCGCCTCGGGCGAGTGGCCTCATCCTGAAAACACTGACTCTTAATTTCTCCCTGTCTCTTAAATGTCAGCAGTGTGCTTTAGTTTTTTCTCCCACAAAGCTAAATATAGAGATTAGTCATTATATCACACGCTGTCTCGATCTGTTAGTCTCTGCTTTTCTTTCTGCTGGGATGAGACTCTCATTCGTTCATTCATCGTGCAGCGGTGATGAAGGGAGCGCTTCATTTCTACTCCTCAGAGGGAAAACAGACTTCACACAGTCGGAGCTTCATAAACTTGTTCATGAAACGTCCTGTTTGAGGATCTGAACTTTAAACTGTCACTTTGGATCGTAATCACTGAGCTGCAGCACGGCTGTGGGAAGAGATGTGTTACAGTTTGATCTGGTATCTGTGTGTGTGTGTGTGTGTGTGTGTGTGTGTGTGTGTGTGTGTGTGTGCGCAGTGTGCATCTACCTGTCGCTCCAAAGGTTAGCTCTGTGCAGCTGTTGTTATGGATGCAGCCACTAATCCGTCACCAGTCGATATGAGAGGCCGTCTGCACCGTGACAGAAAGCCACTCCGCTGGTTATGTGACACACACACACACACACACACACACACACACACACACACACACACACACACACACACTATTATTGAGATTACGGCTATTTTTATCAAGGCTTGTTTTCCCTCTGTGATCACTGGGTAATTACATGGTTTGCTGCTTCATCAATTAAACATGAAACACACACATGCAGACTTTGACTGAGTCTGATATTGACCACAGATCTTGTGTCTGCAGCCCAGTGGTCAGAGTAAATGATCGCATGTCGCACGTTAATATGTAGCGGATACATGTAAAGTTTACGTTTCAATAATGTGCGGTTGTGTTTAGGCACAAAAAGCACTCGGTATTGGTTGGGAAAATATCAAGTTTTGGCTTAAAATACACGGCATTGTTGGCACTATTCTGGCAGAAAACGCTGCAATGACTAAGTCACTTTTTGTGTCTCTATCTGCAAATGCAGCGATATCTCTGAAAAATAACTGCTTTTTATGGCACTATCCTTGATGGAAGCACAGTGAGAGGTTGCGAAAAGTACCTACGTTTGGTGGCTAAAAAGCTGCTGGAAGACACACTCATGACTCGCTACAATACAGCCGTTTTTCTTGGTGCTATCCCGACTGGAAACACAGCGAGGGGTCCCTAGAAAACAACCTCGAACAGTGGTCTGCAGCTTGGCAGGCATCTCGCCATTCACCGTCCCCTCCACCTCCAGATTACACAGTCAGCTCATACACGATGTCACTTAGAGAGGTGTGGTGTGTATGAAACGTGCAAATGTAACTTACTTGTGTATATGTCTCATGTAACCAGACCTGGGAAACATATGAAGTGTAGCTTAAGTGACGGGAAGAATCTTAAATGTGTGTGTATGGGAAGGCTGTGTCACATATTTGTGATGTACCAATTCTTTGTCTTTCTCTTGAGATTAGAAGACACTCAAATGTGTAACTCTATGTCGAGCCTCTCATATTTTAAGTCTCATTTATGCTATAACATAATTGGCATTGTCAGCGCCATTGACCAATAATGGCGACCAACTCCATATCATGGAAACATGAAAGGACCTTTTTTTGTCGGTGTCTGACGCCAGATGTCACTGACCAAGCCGCGGTTTTCGATGACTTTGGAGTGACACCGGGTTGGCAACACTCTCAGTTTGAGTTAAAAATGATCAAGGAAGGAATTTATATTTTTGGAACTGACACTAAAGTCTTGGTGCTTAAAGTGATGAGATATGATATTAAGTTTTATATATATAACACAAGTACACTGCGTTTTCTGTTGTAGTCAAGAGGATGACTCCAAGGTTAAATAAAAAGGTTTGAATAAAAGGACGTTCCTAATCGCAGTCACACCCCGACATGTCTGGAAGGAAAGAGAAATTATGGGTCGAACAACAAACAGGACGTGTAACAAGATAAATGAATAATACAATAAACCTGAAGAACACTTTAAAATAACAACCAGATCAGGCATAATAACCCACATCTCTCAGAGGGATATCAGACCCTCCCTGTATCACTTCAAAGCGCCGCTCTTTCCGCAGCACTTTATCTTTATTACAAGGCCTCATATCACATGATAGCTGCGGCCATCATTTGCATGAATTGGCTCCTTTGAAGCGTCGCTCCGCGGCGGGAAAGACTCCCTCCTTTGTCTTTCTTTGAATATGTGCAGTGGAGCTCGTGGAAAACCTCATGCAAAAGAAGCGAGGTGTTTGCTCTCAGGTCATCTGCTGTCTGTATAATTCATCTGCAACACCTCCACCTCCCAGCACATGAAATATGGATGAGACACAGATGACCCGGAGCACAGGAGAAGAAGAAGGACACAACAGTGCAGGGTGTTTTGGAGGTTCTTTTCTCTGCCTGCTATAAAGACACATTTGTCATTTATTATAAACATTTGTAGTGCGTTTAACTGAATGATGGAGTGCACTCGACACACTTAATCATCTTTCTAACAAACCACAGCGTCTGAGCTCACACATGAAGCTCCTGTTGTAACTGACATGTGCCTCCTCAAAAATGTTACCACACATGAGGATTACGGCGGCTCTGGAGATGCCACATGGGAAATGTGCCGATGCCTGTGGAGATAGTTGATGGTGAAGGGTAAAGGTGCCCTGAGGAGCTTTCCTGTGAACACATTTTCTGTTTACCCTCAGTGTTCCTCACCAAAATGTGTTTATGCTTCAGGTCTAACAGAAATGTTGAATACATTTTACTTCCTCCTCGAACATTCGTCAAATCATTTCTATTGTTTAGTTAACTTGATAGCAGTCCTCTTCTTCGTCACTGCCTTTTTTGGCCCAGTTGTTGATGAATTACTGCCATTTATAGGCTCAGTGCACAAATACAGTGACGCACGTCCGGTTTCCTTCCCGTCTCAGTCAGAGCTGCTCAACACAAACAACAACAATAATAGATGCTGCATGTAAACCAAAGAAGTCTGCAGCTGCAAAACTCAGTGTGTCGGGTCACTGAAAACCCTTCCTCCTGATTTTGTGAATCCACAACGCATGAAGGCTGGTGCTTTTTGGAAAGTGGTTGAAGCTCAAATCGTTGTTGAAGCTGAGAAAAGTGTCTCACAGCAACAATCATTAGAGCCACACACAGTTCTCAGAAACTTCTAAGACTCGCAAACATATTTTCTTTGGTTTACAAGCAGCGTTTATTGTTTGTGTTGAGCTCCTCTGACTGAGACGGGAAGGAAGTGGAAACTAGTATGCCGATGTTACGCCTCATCGTTGGGTGGCCCTATGGGACGAACAAAACTCCATCACTGACCCAAAATAACCACATAAACACCTTTAAAACACTCACATCCATGGGAGTTATTAACAAATAAACAAGCAAACAAGACAATAAAAATCCCAGGCTGAGAGGCAGCAGCCACTCCACCAGAGGCCTCTCTCCTTTGCCACTGGCACAGGAGCTCTTAGGACCTCCTCCATGCCAGGTGTGATGCACCTCGTTAAGCACTGCAGCACACCTGGACAGATCTACAACAGAGGGGAAAGGTACAGCAGTGCTACTTACCAGGTCTGTATGATAAGGTTAACACAGCTAAACATGCAGATCAAAAACACACACCACAAGACTCAGAAGCTGTGATATTTCCCTGTGCATGTAGACTAATCCAAATACACTACGACCTGGAACAATGGTGCTGAGGGTGCCCAGCACTACATGCAAACACATCTTCAATATGAAGCAAATGGAGATGCCACTGAGATGAAGAATAAGCAGCAACTACACAAGTAGCCCAATCAGTGAGTGCCACTCCCACCAGGTGCAAAATGGCTACGACCATGAGGTGAAAAGAAAACCAGCACAAAGCCAAACAAAGTCACTGCGTTCACCAACACCAACAACAGTAACACAGGTGACCAACAAGTAGACCAGCTACAAAGTTGCTGCCATAGCAACAGCAACACGCTAAGATCCAACAAAAATGATCGGCCACCACCACAACACAAAATGGACACCATATGGTCTCCAACCACACACACAAGTTAAGGCGCTTGCACATGATTGCCGATTTGCCGACGCCGCAGCGCTCGCCGTCGGCTTGACCCAACGCTGATCATACACACACACTGAATGCCACATATAGCTACAGCTAATGCTTCTTTCTTATTTCGTATCATATTAATAAACTCAGCGGGAATCCCCATTTCCAGGGAGCTGGAAACCAGCAAAACCAGATGTGCCTCACACAGCCATCACGCAGGATGTGAATTGACCATGTATGTAAAGAGACCTGGATACAGCTTTTACGGTTAGGGCCTGTTCATTCCCGTGAAAGTTGGTGTGTTGCGCTTGAAGACAAAAAGGTATAAAGTTACCCAGATAATAAGCACTGCTTCTGTTTTGTGTCGCCCATAGAGCAGGCACACTACAGACTTCCTGGGGGCCTGGAATACACTGACATAAGACACGCCTCCTTTAATTCGGCCCACTGTTTCTCTGTCAGACAAAAAGAAACGTGCTGATGCCGGTTCTGTTCAGGTGCGTGCCGGAGTGTGTCTCAAATAGTTTCTGTGCATCAGGCAATATGGCTTCAAAGAGCAAAGAGCTGGAGCCTTGAGAGTCAGGACCCTCACTGTGCTGATGACGTCTGAATGAGGAGGATGAAAGATTTCACCCAGTGTTGTTTAAACACCTGCTTTTGTGTTTTAACGCTGCTTCCTGCTACGACTCACCTCACATCTACAGTAACAGTGACTTCATTTAACTTGAGCTTCCTGCAGAGCCGAGCTCTCAGCGGCTGTAGTAAAGCGTCTCTACTGTACAACTCTATCCGTCTCCCCTGAGACGTGTAGTTCGTGCACATACCGCAGTCATTCAGGCTAATTAACTGCACTCTTCCACACTTCCACCTTTGATGTTGCCTGTGCTCGGTGTCTCGTAGGCCCCCGCCCACTCTCATGCCTCTCCTCCCTCTGATGAGCCTGGTGGTGGAGGTGTTGCTGACAGTGCCCCCAGGTGGTGCCTCATTAACCCACATTTCACTTGCTGATGGGGAAACAGAGAGGGGTGTGTGTGTGTGTGTGTGTCTGTGTGTGTCTGCATGTGTGTGTTGGAATGTGTCTGAGAGGGAAAAATGGAAATGATGAATGTTGCCTTTGAAGAAACTCGTATGCAAAAATAGCAGAAGCTGGAAGCTGTTTTTCTTTTTTCTTTTCATTTTACAACCTTTCTCTGTTAATTGAGACCCAGTTCCCCGTCTATTACGCTCATTATCAATGCTAATGCTGCGTTCATTTATGGCTGGAAATCAGAGCTTAAAAATAGGAAAGGTGTCATTTCCTAACTCGTGCATCCAAGCTGCCAAAGTGGAGGAAACACACAGGACTTGGTGGTCACTCACCATCACCACAAACATTCAGATTTAAGCAGCTAACACTAATATTGACACGCTGATTGATCAAAGTCCAAACAAGTCTTTCCAAACCTAAGAAATGCCCTGATCCAGCAGGGTGCTCCAAGTTTACTTTGTTTTCTCCGTTTTTGATTTTAAAACCTCTCCCTCCAAGTTAAAATGTCCAAGTAAACATGTTTACAGCCTGATACAAAAAACAGGTTTGGTCTCTGTAGCTGAGTTCAACATTCATGACGACTGAACAAGTGATAGATTTTTATATAACTTGCCCGTTTACATTTTGTTAAGGCTTGAAGTTGGACATAATTGAGGGTGTGGCTGCTTTGAGTGACAGGTGGGTGGCATCCGTTAACAAGCTACAACTGCGACAGCATTGGATTGGTAACGTAACCAAGACTATTCAAGAGAAGGCTGAGACACGGGGTCAAACATGGGGGGATTGCACATGCGCAGTGTAACTTGAGCTGCGATGCTGGAGGGTGACAGCAGGGGCACTAGATAAAAAGCGCAGGATCCGCTCAGGCGATCAAGGAGTGCGCTTGGTGCGGTCTGCTTGGACTTTTGGACAGCGGCTTCCTGAAGTTGTCGGAATTGCATCTCTGTCATTCTCACCCACAACGCAGGCCACCAGTGACAGTCCAGTAATAAGCTGTGAAAATGACATGCATGCACATCCCCCTTATTCCGCGGTCTCACGCCATCTACTGAGCCTTTGAGAAAGTGCAGACCAGATTTTACTGCGCATGTACAATCCCCCCATGTTTGACCCCGTGTCTCAGCCTTCTCTTGAATAGCCTTGAACGTAACCATGGCATACCTCCATATTGGAGAGTATTGGACAGGGGTCAGCAACCTGCAGCTCTGGAGCCACATGTGGCTCTCTAGCATCTCTCCATTGGCTCCCTGTAGCTTTGACAAAAAATTCTTATTTTTATTTATCATTGTTGTGGGCCTACAGTGACTCTTACATTCTTCATTTATAAAAAGTGTAGCTACACACTGAATAAAAAAGGATTTAGCATTTCATCAACTAACATGTGCGTCACACGTCTACGATCTGGCGCCTTTTCCTCGAAATTTTGATGAACCTCAGCAGCGTTGTGTCGTCTTGAGTTTCCCTAAAAAGGCTAGTGATGGATACCTAATCCAAAAAACAAAAAGTCTTTGAGGAAACTAGAGAATTTAAAGATGTGTGGACAGATTTATTTACTTTATCGCAACGCTGCAAAGTTAAAGTACCAAATAATCATCAGCAGCTCAGTGTAGAGCCACTCTGTGGGAACAACATATGAAACAAATGTTCATTTAGACCTGTCAGTAATGTTGATGGGTTAGTTTAGACTTAGTCTCGCTCACCAGACCTTTCTCAAGAAAAGACAGGTCTGGCTGGGCCGACTCTCACTTTAAGATTGGAGAAAAAAACGCCCCGGCTGCTTGTATTTCTTTCAACCAATCACGATCGTTCTGGGCAAAAATATCACCTACAGGACGCGAACCATGGCAGAAAAATGGCTACATCCCCGCAAGATCAAACACCACAAAAGTTAGTAAAGGACGTTTGTCGACTATGACAACCGGAGGTGGTAGGGCGGGACTTCAGCGGGTGGCTCGTTCCGCCCAATGAGAGGCTGATCTATGCAGCGAACTTCCGCCCACTCAGACTAGTTTAGACTAAGCTGCTGTTTGCTTCACTATCAGGCTCAGATATGTTTTACAGTTCCAGATATTTTTTTTATCCTTTCTGGCTAAAAACGTCTCTTTTGACAAGAAAGGTTGCTGACTCATGCATTTGGGTTAGCACCAACATTTTTGTCCAAATGTGGTCACATGTGGCTCCAAAAATCCAAGATGGCGACAGCAGAAATGCCAAACTCAAAGCTTCAAAACCATGGATGTATAAAGAGAAACGGATACAGCTTTGTAGCTTTGTTTCTGTGTTAAAAAAGACCCGGATGATCGCTGCTTCTGCATCACTGGGCCCGTGGTTAGGAGCACTAGAGACTTCCACTGGCTGTGTTGGCTACTTCCGATTTAGCGCTCTGCTAACTTGAATAGGGATACAGTGATTTAATTTTGCTGCTCTTCTAGACTTTCCAAATGTTATCGGTCCAAATAGATTAAATTCTGATGGTGAAAGGAGTCATTTCACGGAGGCTATGAGGCTATGAAAATTGGCCTCAAAGCTCAGCTCACTTCTTGGGGGCCTGTTCAAACAGGAGTGACATCATTTGAGGCTTCACGCAGCTCCCTCTGGAGCCACACAAGGCTTTGTACATCTGTTTTATATTTAGTTTTATTCACACTCACAACAGTCGTCTATACGCATAATGTCTCATACAAGGACAATGACTCATTACGTCTCCCTTCAGTAAACCATCAGTTACCTTGATGAAGCTCCTGATATCTAAAACTCTTACAGCCCCAGTGATGCTTCTCCAGCACACATGGATGCTTCACATCCTTCAGCTGCCACATCCAGATGCTCCTTCAGTGCATATCCCTCTCTCCCTGCTTCCCTGATTCTGTCCTCACGCCTTCATTTGCATCCGGTTAGTAAACTAATCCGTCAAGTAGCGTTTAATGTTGAGCCTCCGCTGATCCTCGAGCTCTAACCTCTCCTCCGTCCGCCCTCCTCCTGACAGGAGATGGAGAGCCACTTCACTTCATTAGGATACTAGTCTCTTATTACCTGCTGGGCCCTGTGTGTGTGTGTGTGTGTGTGTGTGTGTGTGTGTCTCTAAGATGCAGAGTGGTTCAGTTTGATTGCCCTTGGTTACATAAAAATCTGGAAGGTTTTTTTTCATTATTAAATGTTTGTAATTCATCAGTTAATAGTTGAGCCTGCAAATATAAAATGTGTTGACAGATTCTGACGTTACAGAGTTCCCACAGCTCAAAGTGATTTCTTAAAAGTGCTCATTTTGTTGTGTCACCACAGTCATAAAGAAACAAACCCAAAGCATTTGATTTACAACAGTGTTAAATCAAGAAAATGAAGCTAATACTCGTGGTATTATTGCATGCTAATGGACTTAAACAGTTATTGCAACAAAACTAATCACAATTTTAGTTTGAAACAACATAAATTATTTGTGTGTATGTCACATATAAATACTCGCCTGCACGTTTAAGCCTTAAATTTGTTATTTTGAACACATCTGTGCCTGAGTTGTCAGTCGCAAAGCAACTATAAAGTTACTTTCCTCCCCGTCACAAATCCTGCCTGTATGCACAAATCTATAATGATAATGGCGGCGAGGTCTCTTTATGTGAGACACTGCAGATAAGCATCTCAATCAATAGATCCTGACAGTGACGCCCAGATCACGCTGGGAGGATTGGAGCTTTATGTGATAGACTTTCACAGGGATGTAAACTGCAGGATTAATAGATGACTTATGCACTGAGAGGCGGGACGACAGGTGAGCCATAGGAGCAGGTTACTTATGGAAAACTGCAGCATGCATATGACTTATATACTCTCGAACACCCTCTAAAAGACTTTGATACTTTTAAGGGCCAGGCAGGAATCTGGAAATTTGAAAACACACCCTCCTCCTGCAGCTCCTCCCTCTCTGCCCTAAGCCCCTCCCACCAGACAACCTCAGGTGCATGCATGCGCTTCATACATTAAGAGTGTTTCCCATACATCAATTTTTATTTCCTTATTTCATTGTAGAGCTGCAGGCAGAGCATTCACTCAGCCCCTCGCTGCCTCGTTCTCTGAGTTTATCAGACCACAAATGAGATGAGAATTAGCTGCTAGCCACCCGACGGTCTTTCGCCTCGCTCCCTGCTGCTGTGGCCTTCCTCCCCGGGAGGAGAGCAAGCAGCAATTCAGAAGTCTGACTGTCTGTCGGTCAGCAGCTGTAGCAGCTGTAATTTGGCCAGCTCACACCCATCAGTGCTGGGTGTCACAGAGGACTGGTACCAGTCTAACCTGTGTAAGGGCAGCAACAGAAAGTTTGCTGATCTGGCAGGGAGTCGGGGCTGTCTGGTCTGACGGAGGTGGGGTTTGCGCCGGCTGGTTGTTGTCCGTCTGAAGACAGTCACAGATCACACACACTGTTTAAAAGGCCAGTAATGTGTAAGGGCATAAACACTCACCAACTCTAAGTGTACAAGAAAAAAGTTTGTAGTTTCGTCCTTTTTCTCTCTGAACTTCTTTGTAACTACAGTTTTTTAAAGAGCTTTAGAACCACACTCACCTACTTGACTAACTCAGCTCCATGATCCATGTCTTCTCTCTCCATAAGCTCGCTCAGGATGCTGCAAACTGTCACTGATTTTCCAAAACATTTCCAAACACACTCCCTCTGTATCAGCATGTCGCCGTCTCCAAGCTCTGAAGTTGTGCTGGCGTCAGTGTGTTTGGCCATATTTTGCCAAAAGTATCAAAATGCTGAGCGCACAGATAGACAGCGAAAAAGTGGATTATGAGGAAGTTTCTGTGGTGAAGTTTTGCCAACAAACTTTTTACAACCAGCTCTGTGGCTTACCAGGGATGAACGTTGGATACTCCAAAATAGATTTTGGTTTGTATCCATTAAACCAGGAGTGAAGTGAGGTATGAAGTCTGTCACAGTCTGAGCTGAATGTCATGCAGATGGATTTAAATTCAGACAGTGATAGTGAACGTTTTGTATTTGATGTTGACCTCACCTGTGGAGCCGTCTGCCCTCACCTGCCTGCCTGACATTTACACGCTCCGCTCCCTCGGCCTCGGCGTCGGTCCCTGTTGTTGCAGGCTGCTGTTCTTGTGGCTTCAGGGGCTCATAAAAGAGAAACCAGTCGGCTGTATTTCAGCGTCGGCCCCGTGGCCTCTGCTTCAGGCTCACTCTTGTTCAAAGTGAAATATCACAGCAGCCGTCTGTGTTCGAGTCGTGTCTGAGTCCAGACTGCACGCCGGCACACAGTGTGCGGACAGCAGCCTGCCATCTTCTGCCACATGCTGAGTGGGAAACAGCGTGTCTGTGCACTCAGGCACGTTTACACCCACACACTGTAGTATAACCACGAGGATTTCCTTTGGTAATAAAATACAGATAAAGCTGCACTTATCAGTATTTTTATATTGATAAATTTAACCCACTCTTAGATGGAGAAGATGTTTCTGACTCAGTGGAGTACCTGCTGAAGGAGAACAGCCTCAAACATTTAGAGGTCACTTTGACTTTACTGCCTCACAACATTCAGCCATGACTGAGCAGGCTTTTTCAATGTTTTCCAAAAGCTGCCAAGGCTCATGCTTTCACACGCAGGCACTCAGGAGTACAGTGGTGGTGGTGGTGGTGGTGGGTGGGGGGGGGGGGGGTGGGGGGTGCTGGTCCCACCTGTGCCGCTCCTCAAAATAACTGGAGGCTGACATCAATGTCTTTAAAAGGCTGTGGGGCACTCATTTTTAAACTAGCACAAAGGTAGTGGTGTCTGGGGAAATAAGACAACCTAAGGCATCCATTGGTACGAACCATGTTGGCATTGCTTGTCGCTAAGGGGGCTAAATAACGCTACAAATTTAGACTACATTTTGGCCAGGGGACCACGGGGTCAAAGGTTACATTTGTGTCACTGACTTTCAAAATAAAAGGAACTGTCAAAGTATTACACATATACTGCACATCTTTTACTGCGTTTTATTCTAAAAAATATAAAATAGATTTTTCTTTCCACCCGCTGCCCGCCCCTGTGAAGTTCATTTTTACCTGGGAATTTATACATATACATATTTTTACTTGTTACACAGTTTTTTGCAGAGGGTAATTTTTATAGCCGAGGGTTCTCAACATTGAGGGGGCTGAGTCGGTGGCTAGCAGCTAACGGTGCTAACTCCATAAACAGTGCTAAACAATGGCAAAAGTGCCAACAGTGTTAATCAGGTGGGAACCTGAGGGTTGGCGCTACAATTCTGCATCGACGGCATCCTCATATTAGCAGTTACCGCCAAATGAGAGCAAAGTGGTGGCGATGAGCTCGTCAGCACAACAAACCACAGAGAAGCTCAGATCACATCACATACAGAGGGACTTCATTCTCTGCTCAGGGCACCATTACTGCATCTTTACATCTTGACATTAATGCTCTGAATGTTGCATGCTGAACCTTTAATGCAGAAAAACAAAAGCTTTACTCATAATTCTGTAAATACAGCAGATTTCTTTCCTCAAGTAAATGTGTCACTGTTCTGTAACCGTTCTGCAAAGGCTCCATTTTTGAGTTTAAAAACCCTCAGCCGGTGTGGATAGAGGTTATAAACGGAGGCAAACAGAAGAAATAATTGAAATGCATTCGTCTGACTGTGTGTCCTTTCCAGTCTCGGCCTCACAGCGAGCTCTGGCATGTCTGCCACACTCCTGCCGTGCCCTCCAGCTGCGCTAACGTTAGCCTGTCTTTCTGGCACGCAGCACGCAGCTTCAGATTCAGACTCCTGCTGAGACACTGTGCACGTCTGTAGGAGGTGAACACATTCATGCCATGTCGCTTTTAAGGGGGTTTAAATATTGTTAACTCAAAGCTCTGTGCCACCTGAAGGAGTCCTGACTAATGCTGAGTCCTTGTACTGTGCTTTGGCTCTGTGTCAGAGACGTGTTGATTCTGAAGACTGTAGTTTGTGATGTTGCATTGGACTAGGTTTTATTGTTCAGGGTTTATAATGTGTTGCTGAACTGCAGTTTGAAATATTATTTTTGGGCATATTTTTACATTGGTAATATTCTGTATTTATGTCTTCAGTGCCCAACCCAATCATCAGCTGTCACACGGACCATCGTCCCCTCCTGGTCATCTCATAAACTATGTCACTGTTGATATGATTCATATGAAATGTGCAAATTTAACAAATTCATTTTCTGCTGGCGATGGGGCTGCTGTGCCTCAGTAAAACATTTTTTGATTTTATTCATTCATTTGTGCATATTTATCATTGTTTGTGGGAGTCTGGGCTCTGACATCTGATGTGTGATCGTCGGCTGCAAAACAGCGATGGAATCACAAGAGAAGTCGAGATCAGGGAGGTTATTTTATGCCTCTGCACCGCAGATAGCCACGGCTGGAGGCTTTATGTTTACAGGTTGTCTGTACGTCTGTCTGTCCCATGCTTGTGAACACGATATCTTAAGAATGCCACAAGAAAATGTCTTCAAATTTGGCACAAATGTCCACTTGGACTCAACTATGACTCGATCAGATTTTGGTGGTCATAGGTCTGGGGTTGCAGCAACATACAGGTTTTAATGTTTACTGTGATATAAAAGTTGACGGTTATTATATCGTGTACATTTGCTCATCTATGATATTGAAAAACAAACGCATTTTCTAAGAGGAGACTTTTTACACAAGCGGTTATCGTACTGTGAAAATCTCATACTGTTGCAACCCTACACAGGTTAAAGGTCAGTGTGACCTCACAAAACATTTTATTTAAACATATGTATTTTATTTTTGTTTGTATTTTGTCATGCACATTCACATACTTCATAATTCTCTGTGCTTCTATAGAAGAGTCACTGTAACATATCCCAGTTCCCTCCTGGGGATCAGTGAAGTCACTCTGAGTCTGATTCCAGTATGGGTGATATATTTGATATAGAGGATTCAGAGAAGTGTAAATGTAGAACCTGTGTTTATCTTATTGTGTGAGGTTTCTCACAGCTGGATCCGCCTGCTTTAAGTCACTGTCTGTCCGCCCCCCCTCCCGTGGATCAGGACGTTTGTGGATGCAAAGAGCTGAATATGTTTACTTCTGTTTTTATGGAACCACTGAAATAATTTACATTTATGAAGATGAAGTGATGACATTTTCAGGAGATACGAGACTGAGGCGTGTGAGGCTGAGAGACAGTCTATTAAACAGACACACACACACACACACACACACACACACACACACACCACAGCTGGACCAGACAGACGGAGGCGTGAGTCTTTATGTCTGTAGGGAACACTGGAGGTGTCAAAAAGCATGGAGCACACTATTATCACCTCCTCTACTGCTGCATAGGATCTAAAAGGCAGCACACACACATACACACACACACACACACACACACACACACACACACACACACGGATCAGTAATAAGACAGTGTGCACGCTCTGCTCACAAACACTTCAGAGGCTGAGTGAAGCTGGGACGGCAGGGAATTGGCTCAGTGATTTAAACGCTCGGCGGATAAAAAGAGCAGAAAAATGAAATAAATAAATGGGTCACTTCAGTTGGCGCCGATAACCAATCCCTCATCCTCTCTGTGGAAAGCCTATCAGTTTCAGTGGGATTGTCAGAGCGGGGTGACTGTGAGAGGGGAGAAGTCTCCCAGTGTGCTGCGCGGAGCTGCAGATCATTCACAGGATTTAAAATCTGTTTTAAATCAGACGATCTGGTGACGAACAACATGTGAGAGTTGGACGGTGTCTGCAGGAGGAGCCTGTACGGGAAGAGAGGAGGATCCATTGGAAACCCTGTCAGTCATCCAGGACTCCTAGGATGGAGGAGCGGGTGGAGGGTGGAGGGTGGGTTATTTCTAAGTGACAGCCACTTGTCAAAGCTTTGGATGATGCAGCCACAGCACTCTCCGTCCCCCGGGGGGGAGGAGGGGAGGCGAGGGGGGTGTTAACGTCACAGACCATGTGACCTGAGCTCTGAATGACAACATTTGGTTTTCTCATCGTGTGGCTGACGGTGTTGACGTGCTGGAGGCTGGTCTCTGGTCTCTGGCTGTGGTGGAGCAGCTGTGTTTAAAGACGAGGTGGGGATTGTTGTTTTTTTAAGTGAACTGATTATTCATCGTTCCTGCAGAGCTGCGTTTCCCAGCCGGAGTTTATCTTTAATTGGAGCTTAGTGTCTTTTGTTTTACTCCTGCTGGCCCACATTACACTCATGTCTGCTGTTGTGTGTTAGGATGGCCGGTTGGGTTTGAATGTGTTGCTGTCAGTCCATCAGTGTGTGTATCGTTTGGTAATGGTATTTTAATTACCTGTATTTTATTTTGCAAGTTTTTAGTTATTTTTAATTTAAATGTTTCAGCTTAATTTATTTCTTTTTATTATTTATTTGACACAGACAAATGTCTAATTTATTTTATTTATATTTTTTGATTTATATTTTTTGATTTATATTTTTTAATTCTATTTTATCATTTAGTTGAAATTTAATTTATGTTGTTACTTCATTTAATTGTATGTTTTTGTTTTGCCTCAGACGACTTTTTAATAATTCTAATTTCTATTTATTTTAGTTTGTTTTTGTGTGATTTATTTCAATATATATTCAACAATCACAGAACTCTAATTTAAGTAATTAATTAATTATTTTTAATTATTTTTTATAATTTTTTTGGGGTAATTTTATTCTAATCCATTTTATTGTTTATTTGACAGGGACATGTAAAACTTTAATGTTATTTTATGTTATTTAATTTAATTTATTATTAATTCGACAAGGATAACCATCTAATTTATTTTATTTTTTTAATTCTATTTTATCGTTTATTTGACAGGGGCAAAACACAAAACACATGTTGCACCAGATTTATTTCTATTTTTTCTTTTTCTTTTCATGGGCAGCCCACTCTGACATCTCTCCATTTAGTGCATGTATAGGTCCAGTTTGTGCATGTGTGTGTTCGGACCTGTGTGTAATTGACAACAGAGTGTAAAATTGAATTTCCCCTCGGGGATTAATAAAGTATATAAAATTAAAAATTAAAAAAAAAAAATTAAATTTTTTTTCCTATTTTTTATTTGACAGGGACATTTGTTAAATTTTGTTTTTAATTCATGTTAAGTTACTTTTTTGATTGTAGAGGGATCACTTTTTAATTATTCTAATTTTAATTGATTTAATTTAGTTAAATTTTATCTTATTTATTCTATCATATATATCTGACAATTACAAAAGTCTGATTTAATTCATTTTTTTGTTTTTATTACATTTTATTAAATCCAGTCTTCAGGTATTTTATTTTTAGTTTAAATGATTGAGCTTAATTGTGTTTTTTTGTGTGGGACAACTTTCTCATTAATTTTGATTTATTTGATTTAATTTTTAATTTGTTATTTTATATTTATTAAAAAAAACAAAACAAGTGTTTAATTTTTTCAATTTATTTTTTATTTTGTTTATTTTCATTGCAGTAATTATCTTTATATTAAATACGTTTTATGCAAATCTGTTGTGAAAGAGGAAACGTAAAATTGAATAATTACCTGCAGGCTGTTTTAAAGACACCTCTGACTGATTGAATGCACACACACACACACACACACACACACACATAAACATATTGTATGGAAGCTGCTGGCGTGCTGTGTGTAACCTGCGACTCTTTCCTCTAATTATGTAATTGACTCAACATCTAATTGAATCTGTGAAAGGAGGACACGGTTTGTTTTACAGTATCAGGATCCATCTGCTATTCAAGCCTCAGGTCTCTTTGTCTGTGTCAGAGTGAGGAGCAGCAGCAGCTCCTCTTGGCAGAGCGCTCACCTAAGTTTGTTGTTATGTTCAGAAAAAGCAGCTCATTGATTGATACGCTCTCTTCCTCTCTTTCTTTGTAGCTCCGGGCCACGTCTGTCTGGCTGTGAGGAAACTCCAGACACATCGCTGCACTGAGAGGAGGCAGAGAGGAGGAGGTCGGGCACTTTGGGATCTGATCCAATGACCTGCAGGAGGAGAGCAGCAGCGTAGAGGCTTGATTAAAATGGGGTAAGTTTAGAAGATGAGACAGCGCGCTGCCAGCAGCTGCAGGAACTGCTGGCTGCAACAGGAGGAGTCGCCTCCAAACCTGATCTCTGCAACACGATGCTCGCTGTTAGATAACCTCTGCCCAGCCACAGAGAGACACACACTGACTCATGACATCACAGACAGAATTACACAGTAGAGACGAATGGGTCGATGATCTGCTGCATAGAAACTCTAACACAGACATTTTTAAAACATGTTTGAAGGCTGCTTTTATTACTGCTCAGTCTCAGTCACGTCTGAGTGAACGAGGCCTCAGCGATGATTTGTTTCAATGAAATATTAAAAACAAGTTGCTTTATAAGAAGAAAGACACTTCAGTGCCATTTTTTCATACACTTTATTAATCCCTGAGGGGAAATTACATTTTTCACTGTGTTGTCATGCACGCACACACACACACACACACACACACACACACACACACACACACACACACACACACACACAAACAGGACCTGTACATGCATTAATAGAGGGATATCAGACTCAGAGCCTTGAACAGGCGCTACGAGCAGTTGGGGGTTCAGTACCTTGCTCAAGGGCACCTCAGCAGTGCCCAGGAGGTGAACTGGCACCTCTCCAGCTACTAGTCCACACTCTATATTTGGTCCAGACGGTGACTTGACCTGGTGACTCCGGTTCCCAACTCAGCTCCCTGTGGTTTTCTTCTGGTTTGTGTAATTTCTAACCGTTCGAAGCGTTTCAGCCAAAAATAAACTGGTTTAAAACCAGAAAACTTCTCAGCTGGAACAAAGAAATAGTAGGTTGTCTTTGACCTGAAGTCGAATCACAACAGCTTCAGTGTGTGTGTCATATTCTACAGGTTGGACAGGGAGGATGGAGAAGACAAATGAGAAACTGTCTCTTATCATTGAAAGTTGGTCGATGCTTCAATCAATCAATCAATCAATTTTATGTATAAAGCCCAATATCACAAATCACAGTTTGCCTCACAGGGCTTTACAGCATACAACATCCCTCTGTCCTTAGGACCCTGCTTGTTTTAAAAAAAAAAATCTAATCTAATGCTCATGATCCACCATCTTGCTTCTACTGTGCGCTGTGCAAAACTCTTCGTTGATGACACATCGGTTTTTACAATAGCTTCATTTGTGATGATTGAATGAACGTTGAGTGGTGGCAGCAGTCAGAGGCAGTGACAGAACGCTGCATTCACGTCCAACAGTTTTGAGCAGCCATAAAATATAACCAGGAAGTCAAAGACATATTTCCGTCTTGTCAGATCCATCTGTAGGCGACCACATCTGATTCTTATCAACAACACGGGGTTAAACCTTTGTTGCACAAACAGCCGACAATCTGTTGTCGAATATTACAGTTACACAGAAAGTTAGGATTTTCTACAAAATGTGATGTTTGTGGTTGAAACTTTGGTCAGAGCCAATCAGCTCTTTGACCAGGTGACAGCCAGGTGTTTCCCATCATGCCCTGGGTCTATAAACTGCGTCCGCCTCGATCTTGTGAGGTTATCGTTGCCCGTGTGTGTGACTTCAGAGCAAGTAGGCATCACTGCATGCACTCTGCAGCAATCACCAGTAACTGATTCTGTGCAGGCGCAGGAGCATCTTGAATGAGCGCAGTGGTTCTACTAGGCGCAGGAGCATCTTGAATGAGCGCAGTGGTTCTACTCACAACTGGAAGAAACACGGGCTGGTTCGCTGGATCTCACCCGGAGTCCAAGAATCTTCAACAGAACTGGTTCAGGACCCACAGCGGTGGGAGAGTGGTATCAGAGCTGTTACGTGGGGAAAAATCCTTCTATGCTACTGACCTCTGACCTTTTAAGGTTTGTGACGCCTTAAAGGAAAAAATATATATATATGAAATCGCTAACTGCACAGGGACACAGTCGATTCAAACTTCATCCTTTACTGTGACAAATTTCCAGTTGTTTCATGTGCAGGTTAAAATGAAACATTATTCTAGAAGTGTCTTCACGTTGATTTGTACGAGAAATAATCTGAGGCCATTGTTAGAATTGTTTTTAAATTCTTAGCAAAGGCAGTACAGATCCAAAGTAGAAACCTGAAACCTGATTGTTGAACAGCGCTCTCTAAAACCTGGGTCATTAATGTGCTGCAGTAACAGCCTCTGTTCTTGTAGTTCCACCAGATGTGTAAACGTGGCTGCAGGGATCTGCTCCCATTCAGTCACATCAGCAGTAGTGAGGTGGGACACTGATGCTGGCCGATAAGGCTCACAGTCGCTGCTCCAGTTCATCATAAAGGCGTCCACTTACTTTTGGCCACATTATTTCAGATTTAAGGACTCGGTAATAACCACACTGACTTGTTAGGGTGGAGATTTGTGAGTGTTGTTAATAATGGAGTCTCTCTGACAGTGAATCTGATCACATTAATGATTTATGTCCTCATTTTGATGCTGTCCTCGTCACGCACTCCGCCATCATATCTGCAGAAAGCAGCCCCTGTGCATGCTGGGACATGGTGGCTGATTTACTGTCCTGCTGGTAGGGATGAGTTATTCTTCAGTTAGCTCCAGTGACAGAGGGAGCAGAGAGAGAGCGGACCTCCAGAGAGCCTTTATACTGGCAGTAATTCAACCAGAGAGAGGCTCAGGCGTGCTGAGCAGCATGCTGCTGCTACTCACACACACGCTCATGCTAATGAAACCCAAATTCCACATATCAGCGTTTTCTCTCCAATCAGAGCCACACACACACACACGCACAGACTATTGTGTCTGCCAAACAGGACGACAGGAAACGTACAAGAATGTCGAGGCCAAGTGCTCAGACTGTGTCACGTTAAAAAACTGAGGAATGTTTTTATTTCTGTGATCATTCATCCTGCACAGAGCAAACGGAAAAGCTTTTTAAAAGACGCAACTTAGTCGGACACAAGTGTCGTTACACACCAGTCAGCTTTGACCTTGTTGGATCGTCATCAGTGCAGAGGTAATAATGTCCAGTTGCCAGAATAACGTGGCATTGTATGTTTCTGAAAACCACAGATGTATTACATTTGTACGTTTCATATGTATCATTCATTCATTCATTTTCCATAACCACTTGTTGGGGGTCGTGGGGGGTGGAGCCTATCCCTGCTGACTTTCGGCGAGAGGTAGGGTTCACCGTGGACAGGTCACCAGACTATCACAGAGACAGACAACCATTCATACCTTATAAATGCCACATCCTCAGAGCTCTGCGCTCATTGGCTGTATCAGCTTTTAAATTCCCAGTTATCCACGTCACGTTGGAGCGATCAAAGGAACAGGAATACTAGCACGATTATGAAATGATAGCTACACAAACTGTGTCATGCAGTATGAAGGATATGAGACAGTTAAAGGATAAAACCAACAAAGCATTAATGGATCTGTCGGGACCACGTATGTGCGACTGAGTCAGAATAAATGACTGAGTGCGTTCATGGTAATGAAGTGATTCACAAGAGCTGAGCTGCACCTCAAACAGATGTCCTGTTTTAGTCCTCTCTGGTGGTCTGGGGAAAAGTATTGTGCAGCAAGGACAGACTGTCACACAAAACCATTCAGACTGTAGATTTTTAAAAGCTTCTCTCATATTGGGGCTCTACAGACAGTGACAGCATGTGCTCATGTTTCAGTCCATGTTCTCTCAGTGCAGCATGATGAGTCAGTCTACCTGTGGGTCACTCTACAGGTGCACCTGGTCAGTCATCAGGGCCTGATTGACCCTTTGCTAAGCCCCGCCCCTTTGGGATGGACTGTCAAGCTGTTAGAGATAGCATAGAGCCCATATGGTCACTAACTGCACTCCCTGAAGAAATATTACCACATGTTTGGAAAAATAAAAAAGAGGGATGTTTTAAGGATATATTCAGGATGTCAGAGTCTGGCTAAAAGGTAAAGATAGAAGTTAAACCTAACGACACAGATCACAGTGTGAAAGTGAACCACCACGTCACTGGTGATCGAGACACAAGACAACGGGCCAGGGGAAACTTCGCCGATATTCACCAAGCTGTCTGTCATCACAGTGTGTGCAGATGAACGGTGTTTGGCTTCATGCTGCCGCCAGCACCCAGACGTTAGCTGCCGGATGGGTGGTGAGCTCCGCGCTTCCCTGTTTCCCTTCACTGGTTCCTGTAGAGCAGGGCTGGTCTTTATTTTGTCTTGTGATCATTAAAAAGCATGGCATCAGTGTGCTGTTGTCACAATGGGGGTTACTGGATCTGCACCAGTGACTGTTGATTTCCCAGCAGAACACTGCACGTTAACGAGATCATACATGTTCACTTCACCTGTCGGTGGTTTGAATCTGGTGGCTGATGGGTGAATATCTGTGCTCACACTGGACTGAACTGTGGTCCACATTTAAACCACCATGATTAGAGATCGTCATGTCCAAGGTGGTGGTTTGGAGAAGTGCTATCCGCCGTGCTGATCCTGAAGCAGCTGTTGCAGGACACTTTACAGTTGGCAATCATTGCATTTCGGATTTGCCTTTGTAATGACCTGAGCTGCTGGCAGTTGGCTTCACGTGTTCAATCAGGCTCTGATGACTGGCCAGGTGCACCTGTAGCCTGACCCACATTTAAAGGGTGCATGCTTCATTTACACTGACAGGACTCAAACTGTTTTCACAGCCCCAGTATGTGAAGAGAAGCATTCAATAATCCAGGTTTCCTTTGTTCTGTGTGTGTGTG
Organism: Epinephelus moara; assembly: GCF_006386435.1. Taxonomy (NCBI): domain Eukaryota; kingdom Metazoa; phylum Chordata; class Actinopteri; order Perciformes; family Serranidae; genus Epinephelus; species Epinephelus moara. The sequence continues at coordinate 1,525,002 of NC_065512.1, forward strand.
TGTGTGTGTGTGTGTGTGAATCCTCTCTCGCTGCACTGTGCTAATGAATGATGAATGAGACTTTTCTTTTCATGCGATTTTTCATTCCTCAGTGCTTCACGTTAGATCAACACATGAACGTCCTTGATTTTTGTTTTGAGGCTTCATCCATTTAATAAACAAATGAGATTTGAGAGAACGCACCTGCTCTTGTAACGTTGCAGGTTAGTGATGAACTCTGATCAGGAACATGTGAGGAATGGAGATGTTTGTATTACTGCAGAGCTGCAGAGGAGCGCGGCGGCCTGTTCGTGCTTTGGCATCAGGGAGCGTTTGAGTCTAAAGATGATTTGGGTTTTATTATTCACCTAATGCATCGGGGATGAGCCCTCTGAGTCCCTGTTTCATAATCGCAGTCATAATCACAGGCGTAACGCCGCGCTGCAGACTGTCATGTAGACAGAATATGAGATACGGATGATGGGCGTTTGGGTTGGGCGGCCGACACGCTTTTTGTACTTATTACAGACAGAGAGGAAGAGCTGCAGTACACCCAGAACCGTCTCCTGGCTAATCTACAACTGCTGTCTGATTAGTCAGAAGGAAAGAGCAGAGCTGGCCGCCAGCGGACAGCCGAGCAGTTATCTTCATTACCGTCCCTTCAGCTTACTGCTTTCTCTCAGCGTCACACTCATTTCCTCTCTCATCTTTGTCCCTTTTTCCCCTCCTTCCTGCGCTGTCTGTCTCTCTGTATCTGTCTCTCAATCTCATGTTTTAATAGCCTGACAAGCAGGGCAATAATCCCTCTATTATTATTCTTGCTGCAGAGAAAGAAAAAAGAGGAGCCCGAGGGGGCAGACAGGGAGCCATTTATACCAAATGAATGTGATTATTCTGGTGAAGGAACCGCGCTTCAGAGACGCTGTCTCTGTGTCCAGAGCTGTGGTTATCCAATATTCTGATACGTGCGTGGAGTCCCCGTGGCTGAAGACCTCTGACAAATCTCTGTCACATGGCCGAGGCCGCTGCACAAAGTCTCAGCTGTGGATTCAGTGACAGAAGTGAAAGAGCTGAGCTGTAATATCAGTTTAACAGAGTCTGATGAGAGAAGGTGGACTTTCACAATTCAGTGAATACACACTGAATACATATAAAATAATCACATTCAATGCAGTGAAGTTTGAGCCAGTTTTATTTGGTGTGGAGTCATTTTGTCAGGTTTTAATTACAGTTATCTGGGAGGCATTCATTTAGAGGATTGGAGTTTTAAAGCAGTAACACGATACGATCAGATCGTCACTAAATCATTCCATCCAAAGTAATTTGGATCATTTCCCAGCTCTCCATAGCAGAGCTTTTTTTTTTTAAACTTTGGATCAGCTTCAGTGTCTCAGATTCAGAATCAGATAAATTGCACTCACCGGTCACTTTATTAGTTACACCTTGCTAGTACCGGGTCTGACCTCCTTTTAATTCTTGGTGTCATCGATACAACAAGGTGCTGAAACATTCACACACATTGATATGAGCTTTTTTTTATGCACACGAAAGATGTATTTCTCTCAAATTTTGGTCACAAATTTGGACCAGACCACGATGAACAACCTGATCACCTCAGGCCCTGTTAAGACATGTGTCCTGGGTGATCCCATCACAGGTGGACAGCGCTTAATAGAAGTGTAAACGACCACCAAGACACATTGTGATTCGATCAGTCAGACCACCTGCTAAGGTGTCTGGGACACACATTGATGCAGACTTGATGTTCACAGATTTTACAGCTCAACTAAAGCAGGTTTTAACAGCCTGCTGTTTATTTTCATACAATACAGAGATTCATGTGAAACACTGGCTCCATGGACACCGGGGGAAAACACATAAAACATGGTTAGTGGGGATGTAAAGTGATGGCGAGGTCTTAAAGACAGAGTTTCAGCTTTTCTCTGTACGTATACAGTTAATACAGATACTAACAGAACACGACAGGCCCACAGACACAGGGTGAACAGAGGTTCAGTTGTCGTCTACGTGAATGTCTGTGTCGTCTTTGTATCTCTGATTTTATCATCCCACCTTCTGTCTTCGTCCCTGCAGGCTGCAGATCTTCGTACCTGCTGACAGTGTGTCCGAGGGCGGCTCGCTCAGCCCGCAGCCATGCCAGACGTAAAGCCTCCTCCACCATGTGACTACCCCTCCACCTCCTCCGCCGCAGCCGCCGCCGGCTCTCCTGCTGGCTGTGCCTCCCCCCTCGACCTCATCATCGACATGGAGCCCTGCATTGCCGACCTCCCCCTGTCCCCTGACCCCCTGTCCACGTTCCCCCGACACAGACCTGGCGTCCCTCACTACCCGGGCCTCCAGGGGCCACCCTTCCCGCTCATGGCCAGGTGTAACAGCAGCACCCTGCTCACTAACCTGGGGCTGAGGTACTGCTCCAGCAGGCAGGGCCCTCTGGGGGCGGGGCCGGGTCAGGGGGTGGCCCTGGGCTCCTGCAGCCACACAGGAAACAACGTGAGCAGGCCTTACAGGAGCATGGAGAACCTGACCTGGAACACTGTGGCAGACTCTGGCCTGTGTGCGTTCAGTGCTGCCCCCTACAGGACCATGGACAGTGAGTTTATTTTACGTTACACCTCCACCAGTCACTGGTATGACGGGCCCCCAGATGGATCTGTGTTGGGGGCCCATGGACTCGTACCCAACCAAGAGAGCCTGGCGTTTTACCCGCGTCACGGGCTGCCCAGGAAGGACCTCCCACTCTTCCCTCAGCTGCTGCTTCCAGGTGGTGTTGACGAATGGGACGCGAGGAAGGGCCTCAGGGACAAACTCCGCCTCCAGAGTGCGAGGTCATCAGTTGAGCCTCTGAAGCCCCTCCCGCTGCGGCCTCAGGTGACCCCAGGAGCTGCACCCATTAAACGGGAGGGTGTGCATCACCTGAATTCAACAGTTGCTGGGACCAGGCCGCCGTGCATGATGCGCATCACCAGCCCAGAGGAGATCAAGCAGGAGGTGCTGAGGCGCTTACAGCTCCGCCGGCAGAACAGCAGCCCCAACCTGGCTCTCCACAGCTCCCCGTCCAGCCCGAAGGTGGTGAAGGTGTCCTACACCACAGACAACATCGCAGGAAATGGGAGTGGAACAGATTCAGCATCGGAGCGCCGCAAACCTCCTGTGGGACGCCTCCATATCCCTACGTTTGAGGAGTTTAAGAGGATGAGGCAGAGGGAGGGAGAACAGAGCAGAGAGGCCACAGCGGGTTCTGTGGCGTCTGGAAAACTTGATGCTGAGGTGTCTGAAGAAACGGGAACATCAAACAGTGAAATACCTCCGACTGATCGGACTGTTCCTCAGTCGAGCTCTGGTGGAGGAAACAGAGAGCACTCAGAGGAGGAGGAGGGAGGAATGAGCAAAGCGACCTCAGAGAGATCTCCCTGTGACACCACTGCAGCTCCCGTCTGCACCTCCGTCACCAGCACATACTCCCCCATCCGCACAGGCCCGTCCCCACGTTCACCCCTGCAGCCTCTGGCCCGCTCAGCCCAGGAGAAAGCCCCTGCTGCTGGAGGAGATGATGATGATGATGGTGATGGGAGCAGCAGGCGCAGGAGGAGCAGTCTGGAACCAGCTGGGTCGGTTCCCTTCCCGCCCAGCAGGGAGAACTGGGACCGGCCCTCCAGCTGCTGCCCGGCACTCCTGCTGGAGGGGACGGACCTGTCTCGCTACGGAGCCAAGATCTACAAGATGAAGGATGGCCTCATCGGCTCGGCGCTGGACCTCATCAAGAAGAGGTCAGTCAGAGAGGGGCGGGTTGTGTGTGTTTATTACAGTCAGATCACTTCAGATCCCTTACTTCAGTAAAACTCAAAAATACCACTCCAACACATGTAGAAGTCCTGTGTTCAAAGGTTTATACAAGTATGTTTTGCTGAGCAGACTTTAGCACTTTTACTAAAGTATGAAAAGTAAAAATATCATATTTATAAAACATGAACAAGCTCAAGAAAAGTACCTCAAATTGTACCTGAATAAAATTACTCAGGCTCTTCCAACCGTTGAAATTAAATTGCTCAGTTTACATAAATTAAGCTCTTATTGTGAAAGCAGCTCTGGTTTCATACAACAAGGATGGCATATAAAGAAGCAGATAAAATACAATACATAACTTAAAGTATCTAACTAAGGCATGTCCAAAGTCTGGCCCACAGACCAATTTTAATCGGCCCTCGGCTTGACTTTCAAAATATACCATATGTGGCCCTTTACACAATAACGGTTAATCGAGCAAGATCACTTCACATTTTCACCCTTCACCTCACAATGACAGGACTATCATACAGTTTGCAGACAGGCATCACCTCACAATGACAGGACTATCATACAGTTTGCAGACAGGCATCGCGTAGTAATAGTTCATTAAAAGATAAAAATGGTTGCATTTGTCTCACTTTATTTCTTATTTTTTTTAAACCCATTTGATGTGAGAATCAGTTGGCCCCCCAGGTATTTTCAAGTTGTTTTATCTGGCCCCCATTCTGATCAAACTCTATATAGAAGTAAAACTCCATATTTATCGGCTGCAAAATAAAATGTTGCTCACGTCAGTCATACATCAGTGATACTGACCCTGTAGTGTTTAATCAGGGTGTCTGCACATCATTAAAAAGTCTTCAATTCAATTCTATAAATATGAGGCTTTAAAAGTCATCAGATAGTCTTAAATTTGCATTTGTGAGGTTTTAATCACCACAAACATTTTATGTAATTTCAAATATCCAGGTTTTTTTTCTTTGTCAAAACAAGTCAAGGTCTTCAGTTTCAATTTATGATGTTCCAAATCTGACTAACGTGATAACATGTAGATTAACTCACTCCTTACATACCTGTGTGGATGGGAGAGTGCTGTATGTGCTGGTGTCAGAGGGGGAGATGGGGGTTAGAGTGCTGAATAAAAAATATTTTTTTTTCCAAAAATCAGTCTTTGGTTAAATGTGACCTTGAAAAGATCTCAAAAAACATAAAATGTTAGTGTGTGACTCCTGTAGACACCCTGTTAACTGGCAACAGATGCTCAAAACGTTGAGTGACTAAGTGCACACTTACTTTAGGTGCATCATATTGTGCAGTAGCGAGGGGGAGCAGCACTGAGATCATGCTGTTGCCCCCTACTGGTCTGGAGTGTAACTGCCCACATACAAACTTCAGCTATAAATTAAAACCCACATTTTGGCTCCAGTGTTCTGTGCTGATGTTTTACAGTGTGAAGTCTCTTTTTGTGTCGAGACACTACATGCAGGATAGCGTGCACTGGGGCCTGTTTTAACTTCCTTATGCTGCTGGTAGGAGCAGCATAAGCATTTTATTTTATTTTTTTTACCCCGTTAAAGAGTTTTTTTGGGGAGTTTTTCCTGATCCGCTGCGAGGGTCATAAGGACAGAGGGATGTCGTATGCTGTAAAGCCCTGTGAGGCAAATTGTGATTTGTGATGTTGGGCTTTATAAATAAAATTGATTGATTGATTGAAAGTATTTGACTGCAGGATCTTTATGTGTAGCTGAGTACATTTGGAGTACGGATTCAAACACTCTGAATACTCTGACCGCTGCTCAGATCAGAGCTGTGAGAGTCCTCTGTGTGTTTGACTCCATGTTTGAATACAAAGCAGCAGCAGGTAGACAAATGAGAACAAAGACTGTGTTTCTAATTCCTGTGTTTGTGCTGCGATGAGACCTGAGTGTTTTACCAATAAGCACATTGTTGTTAAATCCAGTTAATCTCTCTGATGGGGAAATTAGATCCTGCAGCACACATCATCTGAGCCCTGTAGCAACCTTCAGCAGCAGAGGCGTGTGTTTATCAGCGAAGTGTGTGTGAGCACACTTTCACGTGCGTGCTCGGCAGTGCCAGGACGACGTGTCGGTGTGTACGAGTCCATCTGTTTGAGCCGGCGTGTGTTTGTTGTGTTATCGATTTATCTCAGTTATTGTGATAACAGCTGTCGGAGCTAACAGGGTTGGCGCTGCAGACGAGACTGTGGGCGGGAGGCTGGCGTGGAGCACGACAGACTGGAAGACTGGCAGCGTCCCTAAAGAGCGTCTCTCCTCTCCCACTGTCAGCTGTTGGCTAAATAGATGCAGGCTTCACTCCACTGTGGTTCATTCTGATGAAGGACAAACAAGAGGAGGGTGTGTTTTACAGCACTGTGGTGCCACTCGGGTCCAGGCCTCCGTGCAGAGTACAGTACATATTAGACCCTGAACAGAGGAGCTGCTTGATAAGGCCTGTTGGAGAATATAAACTGCAGGCAGTGATAGATGGGAGATAGAGTCAGTATCTCTCGCTGCCTGTCAGGACTCTCCACTGTCGCTTCTTTGTCTGCTCTGCTGAAGAGATGATGGATGTCTGAAGCTCTCCTGCATGAAGGCAGCAGAAGAAGTAACTGCTGTGTGTCTTTGTGCACGTGCAGGACACGTGTGACCGAGCAGAGCTGCAGGCTGGACTGCAGCTAAAGGTTATTTTTACAGTGAAGTGAAAAACGCCCGATGTGATGTCATCAAATAAGTCATTTCATTCAATCAGCACTTTAACAAAAACAGGAGTCTGCAGCCATGTGAGAACAAATCTGTGATACTGTGCTTCGGCACCGAGGTGTTTTTAGCTACATGCTAACGTTAGCGTGCTAACATGCTAACAGTTGGTGTTTGTCAAAGTTTTCTCAAAGGATCCTTCCTTGGAATGATGAGTCCTCCCAAGGAAGGATCCTGCAGAGGCAAGGCAAGAGTCCTCCCTATCATTCAGTGAACACACATTGGAACAACCTGATCTCACAGAAATACGTGAAATGACCACGACCTCTTAACACCGCATTCCGTGGTGGCAGCACGTAATGGGTTGAAATTACGTGCTGCCACCACGAAAACAATGCCAATGTAAAGTCAATTAGGATCCTCTCCCGTGGTGGACACACTGATTCCCTGATTCAATCACGTCACGTCAACCTCGTTTTCCTCAATGATATCTTTAACATTCCTGTATACACACAAAACGCGGAAGTGTTCTTGATATTAAAACGGCAAATATATTACTCTGTTATAATTTCCCACCAATAATAATAA
>NC_065512.1:1535471-1547283 GCF_006386435.1 Epinephelus moara
TTCTTCAACGTTTGCTTTACTTCCTGGATTTTTCCCACATGGAAATTCTGACCAATCAAGAGCAGCTTTCTCACACAAGGCATTTGATCTGGTCCTCTTGTAAATGCTGCCGTGAGAACACCAACCAACTCTAGGCAATTATACAACTTTGGAACATGAGTCCCTGATTCAGACCAGAGGAGACGTCTCTAGGGCTGAGAGGACACTATATCTCATCTGACCTGAGAACGCCCAGCGTCACTGTGGAGAGGGACGTCTGGAGTATTTTGCTCAGCCTGCTGCCCCCTGAGACCCGGCCTCTGATAAGCAGTTGACAATGGATAGATGTCCCTCCTCTAAGCCAATTAAAAAAACTCACAACTCCGTCCCCAGTGCTTAAAAACTATCTGAAGTGCCTCCTTGTCATGAGTGACAAACAGTCCCTCACACTACCATCTATAGGGTCGTGTTGTCAGCATGGCTAAAAGTGTTTTCAGTTTGCGACAACAGAGAAGCAGCAAATCCTTGAAACAGAGAGTGTTTTACATTTTGCCTCATTAATAACTTAAACGATTAATTGATCACCAGACCAGTTGATTACTTGTCTCCCAGTCGATTAGTCCACTCATCATCTCAGCACCAGCACAGCGCTCTCACAGAGCCCATCGACAGCCCGACAGCTAACAGTCAACAATGTTTATCCCCAGCAGATTCATCTTTTAAGTTCAAAAAGCACCCATAATGCATCACACCATGCCGCGCGCTCTCCCCTGTGATTTGAATTTGACTTGAGGCTCTGTGAATATTTTAATACTTTAGATTTATTAATTAAATATGAGTGCGTTCTGTGTGATCTCTGCACCCTGAGGTATTTGACTTCCACCATCTTTGTTTTAGACGATCGTGCAGTCAAACGTGCTCACAGAGCAGAACTCTCTCTGTTGTGTTGTCACAGTGATGTTCATATGATCACACCTGGGAGGGTTTGATAGAAGAGGAAGCACTAAACCAGACCGCTGAGTTAACTGCAGGACGCAGACCTGTTACTTGTAGCATGCACATTGAGGCATGTGTGTAACGTTTATTTGTCTCTATTAGCTGCGGACCCATAAATATGTCTGAGTGGAGTGATATGCATCAGTGAAAGTGACAGCCGGGCTAATTTCAGTGTCACACGGCGCCGTGTTGAGCGGTGATCTATCACATACAGCGGTTTCCTGATGAATTAAGCTGCAGGTTATTACTTCCCATGCATCACCCGCAGTGTGACAGCTAATACTGTGAGAGAAAGGCCTTTAATGACAGTTTGTCCAGCGATTGGACGAGCTGTGCTCTCAGAGCTGCATTCATTATGTCCGCCTTTTCACCACGCTGGCACCAGTTTAATTTGGACATTCGGACATCTTTCATCCGTCCCTGATGACATGCGTCACACAGAACAGAAAAGGTTCAGGGTTTGCTGTCATATGAAAAGTGTGTGTGTGTGTGTGTTTAAATGTGTGCGAGCGCCACACAGCATCAGAGGGATATTGAGAAATGATTTTTGTGACGTGTCCAGGAAGAGCTCAGCAGCAGTTGAACTGGTTTGGGATGGACGCAGCTCAGAAAAGACAGTTATGTAAGAACCATTTGAATAATGAGACTCCATGTTTAGTCTCTGTGGGGACATCTGAGGATACAGAACAGGCCCAAGAGAACTGTGGATCATAGCAGAGGTTGAAACCAGTATTGGAGCAATAAATTGATCAGTGGATTGACAGTCGTCAGTTAATCATTGAAGTCATTTAGCAGGAAAATATGCAAACACACTCTGGCTCCTGCTTCTGAAATGTAACTGGATGATTCTGTGATATTTTTATCAGTGGAAATTAAATTTCTTTAGTTTTTTAACTTTTGTTTTATTTTACTTTATTCTATTTTATTTTGCTTAATGTTTTTATGTATTTCATTTTATTTTATTTTGCTATATTTTATTTTATGTTATTCATTTTATTTTATTCTGTTTTATTTAAATTTTTTATTTATTTCATTTTATTTTACTTTAATTTATTCTATTTTATTTTGCTCTTTTTTTAATTTCATTTTTATTTCAATCTGCTTTATTTTATTTTATATTGAATTTTTTTTCAGATACATATTCCTTCTAGCTTACGTACATAATTTAATTGATTACCCCTGTCATGTGTCTCTTTGATTAATAATGTTTGTAGCATATTTATAATTTGTGAGCCACTTTATAAGTAGGTGGACTCCTCTTGGTTACGGGTGGGGGGTTGTTTTGTTGTTGTGACAGATTGTATAATGGCCATGTGAAGCGACTGATTTGAATATTATAAAATAAAAATTGCAAGTCATAAAAATAAACCAACGTAGATTTTCAGACAAATCAGGCGACTTGAAGACGTCACCAGGGTTCTGATGTTAAATTACCCTGCAAGTTTTGCATTGATATGCTCTCATTATCTTACGTCTTACATTTAGCCACCACACACACACACACACACACACACACACACGGTTACGTTTAGCCACCACACACACTTTACGTTTAGCCGACACACACACGTGGTTACGTTCAGCCAACACACACACGTGGTTACGTTTAGCCGACACACACACACGTGGTTACGTTCAGCCAACACACACACATGGTTGGGTTTAGGAAAAAAGAACAGGGTTTGGCTTTACAATCTTACAGGAAGTGAACACCGGCCTCTTGGGTGAAAGTCAGTTGTTGTCACACCGTGTTTACCCCTGACGCCACTGGGCGCTGTTAAACAATCATTGCAATCAGTCACGTATCATGCCAACGTGAAAGGACGGCTTTTATCGTGGGTGTCTGACACTTCAGACCCAGCTGTAAAATTAGGTAGTTAAAGTGTGTATTGATATCAGTTATAGGCCATAGAAGTTGTTATATATCGGTATATGGAATATTGGCATAAAATCCAATATCGTGCATCCCTGCAGTCACAGTCGTGTTGGGGTGAGACAAAGAAAATGCAAACATATTTAGCAGCGAGAGAAGCAGCAGCAGTTTGACTGATGATAAGATGAGACGTTTCAGTCAAGCCCAGGAGCCAATATCTCACCAGATCTCTCAGTTATATATAGGTGCTGTTGTATAGATCAACACTAACCCACCTGCTCCTGAGACTAACTCCCCCCCCCTGTGGTTACATTCAGCACTTTGGGAATAAGACGGTCAATATTTCAGGAACGTTCAGCCTCTGTTTCTCTGTGGGAGCCGACACTGTGAGACTGTGTTATGTGTTTTGATCCCGGGGCCCATTAAACCTGCTGAGCCGATAAAGAACCACAGACACATTTAATTTGAGTAAAAATATAATTATCTCTAAAACTGCTGTAACAAGAGTTTTATTTTCTTTGTTGCAGTGATATTATATTTCACACTGCTGCACTGTCTGAAAAACACAATCAATAGACTCTACAGTCGCTGGCTCCTCTTAATAATGTGTGAAAGCAGAATTTAAAGCTGTGTGCATTAATTTAAAGCCTGACTAATCAATATGAACACATGTAATGTGAAGCTGTAATGTGGACACTGCAGGGGATTGTTTCTGTTTTAGCTTCTGCAGCTCACAGTTTGGTGTGAGAGACATGTTGATAAAATGTGAATATGGTAGCGTTCAAGTATCACGATGCATTCACAGTGTTAATGAATGAATGGATTTGGTGGAGGTCACACCTGCAGTAATACAATATTGAACATCAATCATTCAACACCAATACAATATTAATGATCATTAAAGTATCAGACCTCGTTAAGAAAACATTTTTGCGTGGCGTTAGTGTAAGAATGATTTGACTCCCAATTTGGAAAACATGATACCCAGTCCCACTGTACTGTGATGTCACCTGCTGGATTGAAATAAATATATAAACCATGTGTGAAAAAAATTAACGTAGCCACCATGATGTCACCCACTGTTTTGTGGACTCCTGTTTTAGGCTGAATCCAAATGTCGAGACTCTACCACTTCCCTCAGCACTCCCAGACTTCCTGTTCCCAGGAAGTCTGGGAGTGCTGAGGGCTCCAAATCCACAATTCATCCAGTCCACAGGGGCCTCAGGCGGACGGTCTGCAGACCCCCAGAGAGTCCGCTTGGGGTGCAGACTTCAGCAGACTTCACTGATTTAATAACCCACAATTCATTGGAACACTGTCATGTTTTTTCAACTGCCAAAAAAACCCAACAGCTTATGAATGTGTAAAATAGTTGTTGATAGTTAGGTCTGTTAAAATGTTACTTGAATTTGTCGGTCAGAAATAATATTTAACCACATCATGATACAGAGATATGTTTCAGTGCAGGGACTGAAAATGTGTTTTATTATTTCAGCCTGTCAGACTGTGCTGAGAGAGAGGCAAAAAAATGGCCGAAAAACAACAAACGTAGGTGTTTTAAGTAGGCCGACGCAAATTATTGAGTTATAGTCCTGTCCTTATGTACAGGTATTTCTGATTCTGCAACCATAGAGATGTACTGTATGAATATATTTGTGTTCAGTCACAAAAAAGGCTCTAAATGGGATAGGGCTGCGACGATTAGTCGACTAATCGATGACTAATCGATTATTAAAATAATCGGTGACTATTTTAGTAGTCGACTAATCAGTTTGAGTCATTTTTCATAGAAAAGTACTATAAAAGTACCCCAAAATACTCTTACTGCAGCTTCTTACGTTCAGATATTGGCAGCTTTACACACTGTCCCGTGACAGTGAACTAAAACCCTTTTGCATGAGTACGAAACAAGACATTAGATGACGTAATTTTGGGGTTTGGGCGAGACAGACCGACATTTTTCAACATTTTAACACATTTTTCGATGAAATGATTAGTTGACTAATCGAAGAAATAATCGACAGATTAGTCGACAATGAAAATAATCGTTAGTGGCAGCCCTAAAATGGGATTTATATCTTGTTATCTGCAGGTACAGATGAGCTTGACACTGTTCATCAACTTATGACACATAGATGAATATGATAGCAGCGATGGTTGAATGTTTCCATGGCAACGAGTAAAACAGTCTCGAAGCCTGTCTATCAGCCGCTTGCAGTCTATGCAAGCGCAGACTTTACTGGATGACAGTAAATACATCACACTGCGCAGGTCCAGAGGGCAGACGTTTGGATTCAGCCTCTGGCATTTTTGCCGTCAGAAACGTAGAGCAAGTGTATAGGGAGAGGATGTAGGGGCTGGTTTGGGAGAGGGTTTAGGGGCTGGTTTGGGAGAGGATGTAGGGGCTGGTTTGGGAGAGGATGTAGGGGCTGGTTTGGGAGAGGATGTAGGGGCTGGTTTGGGAGAGGATGTAGGGGCTGGTTTGGGAGAGGATGTAGGGCTGGTTTGGGAAAGGCCCTGAAATAGTGAGAACTACGCCTGTACTCTGTGACTCTGGAGTAACACAAGGCTTACATTACTGAACCAACTGTGTCATGTAGTAGTGATTTGTCAACTGACGCCACCCACAGAGGCCCCGCCCTTAATTATACATAACTTAAAGCCTTAATAAAATGTAGATGGATGAGTGATATAAAAATCCATCCCTAGTGCAGAATGTTGAAATTAGCTGCAGAGATCAAAACCTTTTCTGTACCAGGCTGTAAACATGTTTCTTTCTATATGTTAACATGGGGGTCTGTGGGGGTTGACTCGCTCTTGGAGCCAGCCTCCAGTGGACATTAGAGGAACTGCAGTTTTTCAGCAGCGGAGGTTGACACTAAACACAAACACAAAAAAAGCATCTGTGTATTTCCTTTTTTGTTTGTTTCTTTGTTTTGATTTTGGTTTATCTGATCTGAAACTACATGTCTGCACCCTTGTGGAGTCCAAATCAGAGTTAAAAGGAAATTGGGTCTATATGACTTATATTCATCAGGTGTCCAGGAGCATGACTCTGATGATGATTTTGCTTTGTCGGCCAAACAATGAATCACTGCAGCTTTAAGCTCCACTGAACTGACACAGACTTGATTAGACCTAATTATTTATTTTGCCATGTTTGTACCTTTGTTGGACGGTTGGTCCGAGGATGCTCAACAGAGACATCAGACAGGAAATGAGGGTGTAGAGAGAGAGAGAGAGAGAGAGAGAGAGAGAGAGATGTGGGAATGACTTGCAACAAACGTACCACACACATATTGTGGTTCATGGTCAGTGTTTTACTCGTCAGGCACACCGCTGCCTCAGACCTCTCCTCTCTGCTGTGTGTGTGTGTTTTTATGTGCTCATACAAATGCAGGCTTCAGTCCCTGCAGGCATGCATGTGTGGTGTGTGCTCCGTGTGTGTGTTTCAGTGTGTGGTACCACAGTGTGTGTGTGTGTGTGTGTCTCAGATCACATGCCGGCTGCAAGAATGGATCCACAGTGATGAGACAAAGGAATGAAGGAAAAGTATTCTGCGTCTGAGTGTGTGTGTGTGTGTGTGTGTGTGTGTGTGTCCCTGTGGTCCAGGGGTTCAGGTGTTAATGTCCGCTGATGTGTCTAATTGGAGGATTGGGGAGAGGAGAGAGGAGAGGCATTGATTTGGGTGTTTGGAGGGTAGAAAGATGATGGAGGGGGAGGAGGAGGAGGAGGAAGAGGAGGGTGGGTGGTGGGCATAGAGAGGAAGACACAGCAGGAAGCAGAGAAGCATGTGAGCCGGCGAGGGAAGGATGAGGAGGAATGAATGACAGAGATGCTGTAAGGAGGCGAGAGCTCTGCAGGAATTACAATTTCCACCCTTATCGCCTCCTTTTCTTTCTCCATCCTCTGACTTCTCCTCCTTCACACACTGACTTCCTCTTTCCAACATCCTCCTCCTTCCTCCTTTCTCCTCCATCTCTTCCTCCCATTCCTTCCCTCTTCTTCCTCCCCTTGTCCTTCCCTTTTCGCTCCCTCCCTTCTCTCCCCCTCCGTACCGCTGTCTCCTCTTCCCTCCACCAGCTGCAGTGCAGAGATCTCCGCCGAAGCCCCCGTCAGGCTGTCAGGTGACCGGGACGGAGGCTGTGACATCACCGCCCCCTCGACCGACTGTCAGCCCTCCGCCGTTGCCATGGCAACGTCGGCAACGGCCTGCGGAGCCGAGGCTGGCGACGAGACGCCTGCAGGAGGAGGAGGAGGAGGAAGAGAGGAAGCAGGAGAATGCGTAAGGATTTTCTTTTTTCATTTTTCCTTTACATGTCTGAAATGTGTCGTCCGTGCGCGTCTCTGCTCGCCGCCTTTTTCGCCGTGCACAGAAACACATAGGTCTGCTGGCATTCAAGGATGACTGGGACAAGCAAGGGGACTGCGACACACATGCACATCACTCACACACACTGATGCAGAGGTATTTGTTGAGGGACAGGAACGGGCATGCAGCGCTCCGTCTTCTCAGCAACAGCTCGACGTGTGAGGATGCAGCAGAAAGAGGATTAAGCCCCCGACAGCAGCCGGCTGCTGGTAACTCAGCGCTTCATTCCTGCTCTCTGCATGGCTCCTCTCCGCTGGCTGCAGCCTGACACCAGCCTCAGCTGCAGCTAGCATTGTGCTTCTCTCTGCAGCTGCAGAACACAAGACACTGACATGGAGTCACATTTTGTGTGCATGCTGCAGAGCTATAGGTAGTTTAGGGAACAGATGTTGAGGTGTCGATGCTTTTCTTATTTTTCTGGTTGTGAATCCACAGTGGAGCCTGCTGCTGCATTCCCACAGCCACAGCTGCAGTTTGATCATTCAGCCCAACATGAATTATTCTCCTTCATTTTACCTGATTGCTGCGAGCTGTATCTCATGTTGTTTTCTGCTACAGAGCGATGATGATGATGATGATGATGACGATGACAGAGCCTCCCTGCACCTCTCAGTCATGTGTAGCTGTTAGCTGAGAGACAACGTCAACATTAGGGGAGCTGTCTTTCACGTAAAGCCGATATCATCACATGCAGCGGATGTGGGTGATGCCTCTGGGGTCATGTGTCGTAGTGATGACCTTTGAACTTTCCACCTTAGGTCAACACTCGGGGGCTTCACAGACCCTGACGGGATTTTAAAAGCCATGTGAGGAGTGTGTGTCCGTGCAGGATGCTGCAGTGTGTCGGGGAATTCCTCGCCTCCCCTCAGTAAAGATCCAGGAGATGCTTTGAGTTGTGACTCGGGGGACGTCTCTCATCTTCAGGCTGGGTGGTTTCAAGTTAAGATAAGAGCAGATCTGTGGATGTGTGGCCGTGTTGTGTTTAGACTCCGTTACAGAACTTGGCAGATGATTAGTGCTGCGTCTCAGTATGAAATTTGGATTCTTGTCAGTAGCTGGGATCAGAGAGATAACCAAGATGTGTTATGTAATGATGTCATGACAGCGAACATGGTGACATAAAAACTCCTCACACAGACGCACACACGAGCTGCGATTTCTCTCTCTCATCGTCACTCTAACCTTATGTCCTCCGAGAGTTTTGCCCTTCTTCATCTGTTGCTATAGCAACGTGACCACTTGATTGACACACGTGTCCTTCCAACCGGCAGCACACCGGTCTGGGCTGCAGGCGCTCCAGCTCGGACGCAGCCTATGAGCTGGCTGAGACGGTGAGGGCGCAGCGCGAGTGCCGTCTCCGGCCCCACTACAGTGACCCCATGCCAGCCGACGCCTCCAAGCGCAAACAGCTGGAGATGAAGATCGCTGCAGCCGCCCGATTCCACGGCCACCGCAGAGACCGCGACAGAGACCGAGACAGAGACAGTGGTGAGTACATGACACGTGTGTGGCAGCTGTTTGTGCCTGTCAGTGTGTTTGGCCTGTGTTCTGTGTGTAATCTATTACATTTGTAATCACAGTTCAGTAACTTATCTGAGGGGCCATAATTCAAGGCTCCACAAACACTACCAGTTGTCATTTAGAAATAGAAAATATTTGCAAATTATTAATCTTCATCTGGACTCAGATCTCCTTCAGAAACAGTTATGATGATCGGCTGATGGTTAAAAATCCTGAAAGGGGCAGGCTGTGAGGACTGCAGATTGCAACCAGCTAAACTTCTCCCAGTTAGAATTCCATCAGTCTTCATTGTTGAGGAGGTTTTTACTGGGAGCTGAATTATCCACAGAGCAGTGTTTCTCCTACACTGTTTGGCTCGTCACGGACAGACTGTTAGCCCAGCGCCTGCTTTTGTATGCTCATCTTTTTTCTTTGATAACTTAAGATGCAGATGTTCAGGAGGTTCTTACCAGGAGCCGAATCATCCGCAGAGGTCTCTTCCTCTCCAACACAAATGGACCAGGTGATTTAAACTGGTCAAACACAAAATGAAGCAGTTTCACATTAAAAATCTGTGTTTTTCTGATGCTGTTCGCCTCTTTGTGGATGTGAACTACCTCGCTCAGGGGTCATCGATCTTTACTATTAAAACAGATCTGAAAAAATATTTCTTTGGCCAAAAATGTCTGTCTGTAGCCACAGACTTTGAGCTCTATAGTGACGGCAGCAAACTCAATTAGCCTGTAAACATCCTAACAGGTCTAAATGAACATTCATTCAGATGTTTTACAACAAACAGCTCCTCTGCAGAGGGACATTTAGGATTATTTGGTAGACTTGTTTGCTTTCACCACTAATGCTGCAAAGTTCAATCACTAACTACGAAATTCTGTATTTTCCTCTGAGACATTTTGTCAAAGCCACAGGAGCTACTGGAGAGGAGCTAAAGAGCTGCATGTGGCTCCTGAGCCGCAGCTTGCCGACCCCTAACCTAGGCTGAAACGAAAACACAAATGTCCCTATCTAGAGTCAGTGTTTGGTTTGTCCATTCTGGGCTACTGTAGAAACGTCTCCAAAGAAGAACACCTGCTCCCTATGTAGATATAAGGGGCTCATTCTGAGGCAGCGGTAGGCAACCTACAGCTCAGGAGCCACATGAGGCTCTTAAGCATCTCTCCTGTGGCTTTGACAAAAAAATAAATGAAAATTAATCAGTTTTTTTTTTTAACAGTTTAACTTTCATTTATCATTGTTGTAGCTCTAAAGTGATTGTGACATTTTCCAGTCGTGTGAATGTGGAGCCTATATGCTAAATAAAAAAACCCAATGTTTTAACATCTTGTCAACTATGTGCGTCGTACGTCTGCGGCCTCGTGCCTTCTCCTAAAATTTGCCAGATCTCAATATCAATGGCGAGTGTTGAATCTCCTCAGTGAGACTCGCTATTGATTCCAAAAGAGAAAACGTCTCAGAGGAAAATAGAGAATTTCATAGTGAGTGGACAGGTTCGTTTGCCATCACCACCAACGCTGCAAAGTTTAAGGACCAAATAATCCCAACTGTCCCGCTGCAGAGGAGCTGCTCTGTTATATAACATATTAATGAATCGTCATTTAGACCTGTGAGGGATGTTTACAGGCTGCCGTCACTGTAAGGCACAGATATTTTGCAGCTCCAGACTGATTCTTAGAATTTTTTTGGTCAAAAATGGCTCCTTTGACAGCAAAGGTTGCCGACCCCTGGGCTACGCTGACATGAAAACACAAATGTCTCTATCTAGAGTCAGTGTTTGGTTTGTCTGCTCTGGGCTACTGTAGAAATATGGGGGTGCAACATGGTGATCTCTGTAGACGAGGACCTGCTCCCTATGTAGATATGAACGTCTCATTCTGAGGGAACGAAAACACAACGATTCTTATTTTCAGCTGATTAAAGACTGAAGAAAACAGACTTATTATATTATATTCATTGTCTGCTAATATATCCGTCCACTGGAGCTTTAAATCCTGCAGGAATGAAGACGACTTTTGCGAACTGAAGTTTATGTCAAACAGGAGTCATAAAAAAATAATGTGGACACCACAAACAGACTTCTCTGGTCTCGCCAAATATTCTATTCACCAAATCTGGTGAAGAGTGATGAACAAGAACTGTTCATGAGAGCTGTTAGAGAGGAAGCCTTTGCAGAAATATTTGTCCTGAAGCAGTGATTTATAAATGCCTGATCCATGATCCATTAGGACACTGATCATTTCTTGAGACGAACTTTTCAGCAAACTTCACAAAAATCAGTTTTAAAGGTTCTGTATGTGACGATCAGAACATTCATACAGCAGCAAACCACTGTTTGCTATGTAAAGACATTTAGTGGAGTGATGGCATCCTGAGTAGATCATGAAGTCCCTCTGCTCTGTGTTGTAATCAGAGCTTCTCAGTGTGTGTGTGTGTGTGTGTGTGTGTGTGTGTGTGTGTCACTGGCTAGCTCGTAGCTGCCGCTCTGCACTCTAATAAAAACAGCAGTTACCAACACAAACACCACCCCACAGCGTTGTCTTGGAATCATGGCGCCCACTGTCTGGTCTGTCCACTACGAAGGACAGATGATGAAAGATAAAATGATTTGCTGTGAAATGTTTCCTGTAATCCAAAGACTTAAAGTATCTGAAAAAATATAATTATCAAAACCTTTTTTCTTCTGGGTCTCAGGAGGACATAGGTTTGGATTCATCTTGACAAGGAGCAGCTCCTAATAGAGTTTCATGTTTGTTTGTTTTTTGTTTGTTTTTTATGTGACAAAGCAACCAATGAGATCTTGCTGACTAATGACCTAACTGGTCGACTGTCAGGTGGCGGCCCTACATGTTTCTCTCCTCACCTTTGTGGCGGCGTCACAAACACCAGCCGTTTTATACTTTGCATCGTTATTTAAAGTTTACAGACATTAAGAGCTGCATGTGTTTTGTTTCTCTGATGCAACTTAGTGTCACGCTTGTCTCTCAGTAGTTTGGCCTTTGCCCCCAGCCCTCACCTCCCCCAACAAACACACACACACACACACACACACACACACACACGCACACACGCGCACACAC
>NC_065512.1:1547318-1560898 GCF_006386435.1 Epinephelus moara
CACACACACACACACACACACACACACACACACACACACACACGCACACACACACACACACACACACACAGAGTTCCCCTGTGGATACTGTGCTCTTCCTGTCAACAGAAGCTCTCTGACACTGGTCACAGGACGTCAGTCAATATGTCAGCTGCTAACAATGAATCTGCTGCTCTCAGAATATTTCAGTGATACGGAGCAGAAATATTTTTACCTCAGAGCCAAAAGAACGATCATCATCATCATCATCATCATCATCATCCTGTGGTGTCATGTTAATATGTAATTAAGACAGCACCTGGATAATTAGGGAGGTGTTTGAATAAAACATTTGAAACTTTGTCTCGGCCGTTCAGCACACACACACACACACACACACACACACACGTGCACAAGAGTATCGACACACACGTGGACAAAGGTTGTGTCCTTGACTCGGAGGTTAGGGATCAATGATTGGAGGAAGATGATATCTATAATACTTCCTTCATTCTGACATGACCAGTAACGACTAGTCCAGATTAAATGGGCGTTCATTAGGGAGGCTCTTAATGCAATGTGTGTGTGTGTGTGTGTGTATGTGTGTCCATGTAGTGTGGATAACTGAGACAGATCCATAAACATCATGAGCACTAATGACTCTGACCATCTCCCCCTCTCTCCTGTCAGCTCCAGCAGCGATCCGTGGTCGATCTGAGCCCCCTGGCGAGGAGCGCCAGGCCGGTCTGGGTGTGACCCGGTCCGGTCAGCACCGCTGGAGCACCATCAGCAGCCTGAGTGTCGACAGTGGAGTGGTGGGCCTCAGCGATGAGCGGGAAGAGGAGGACAACGAGCCTCGCCGTTACCGTAGGAACCGAGGAGCCGAAGTGGAACGGGTGGACAGCGGCATCGGCCCGGGTCTGTCTCGCACCTGGAAGAGACCATCCGCCTCCCTCAGAGCCTGGGAGGCTCAGAGACCCTGTCCAGACTGCGGACTGAGGGACGGGGCCTCCAAAGAGCGAGGAGAGCGCATGTGCGAACGTTGCTCCAAGCTGCGCACTGAGCGCAAGGAGGCCATCCTGGAGTTTCTGAACACGGAGTCGAGCTACGGCGAGGACCTGCGCATCATCAAGGAGGAGTTCTACTGCCCCATGCAGAGCGCCGGGCTGCTGACCGCCGAGCAGCTCACTGTGGTGTTCAGTAACGTTCAAGAGCTGATCGACGTCAACGATCGCTTCACTGAACACCTCCAGGACAACATTGACCAGGCCTTTGACCAGGTGACACACACACACACACACACACACACACACGGAAAAACTAGTCAGGGCTGAAACAAGGTGGTTCAGATTTAATGCTCTTAAGCTCTGAGCTGCTGGTGTTACATAAATCAATCTCAGTCACTGTGTTGAGTTCAGGACACTGACGGGACTTTGGGATGAAGGACTTCTTAAATACATTTACAGTCACCAGAGGAGCTCTACAGCGCCTCCCACAGCTCAAGAGCTCAAACTGGCTGAGGAGAGGATGGCAGCTATCTGCTGAGATACTCCTCACTGTCTTCCTCATCCTCTCTGTAAAGAGTTGGATCAACGGCTTTTGTGGCTGGCCAATTATTTTCCTCTTGGATGTAAAGTTAAGATGACCGAACCAGGCGGGAGGTGAAGAGTTAACGTCTTGTACACTAATTCTACAATCTGCTGAGTCACACTGAGGGTGTTTTCACACTTGGTCCTTTTCAGACCTCTGAATGGACTCAGAGCGGTGACTCAGCATTTTTTGGGCATAGATGAATACTCCACAAGAACTCAGACGCCTCTGGCTTCAAGTCCACGTGCTCTGTGAACACAGAGTGCTCCAGGTTCGCTTTGCTCTTTGCCGTTGTATTCAGTCCTCCAGATCACATGCTGTTGACCTGGGACGCTTGAAAAAACAAAACAAAACGCTGTAACGCTTGCTAAAACGCAGGACGGGGAGTAGTTTGGTCCACGGAAGATACTGCACGTCTCCAGATGTGGAATGTAGAATACATCAAACAGCAACACTCTACAGCACAGACACACTCAGGGTCTCCTCCAATTTTAAGTGAGAGGCTTCATAACTTCACTGCAGCGCTACGTCAAAGTAAAGACACAACTATGCAACACACACAGAATCCAGTCACTGCAGTTAAAAAAGCACGGGAGGGGAATCCATTTATTGAGCCAAGTATGTGCGACTCCTCTACGATAGGTGGAGATATGCCCCCTTTCAGCTTGTTAGTATTGGACCTTTTTCCTGTTGACCTATTACGTCACAGACCAAACAATGGACAAACAAGTTAGCTACGGTTAGCTAGCTGCTAACTGGTACCATGGTGGACAACTTTACAGCTCTGTACATTTGGTCCGTCCAAAAAGTCACGGCTCTGGATGTAGATTTCTCCATGTTGTTACCGGCTACTTCTTCTTCTCTTACACATTTGATGCTATTGGACTTCAGGGTCAAAGCCCGGGGCGGAAACTGTGGAGCATGCTCAGAGCGCCTCGGCCAGTTTGGGTCTGATTGACTGTAGGGAAGAGGATAAATATGTGTTTTAGACTTGACCGTATTCTCTGGTGTGTTCTGACCTCAGGGAGACGAGGATCTGCTCACGGTGTACATAGGAGAGATCTTTCTGGAGTTTGTCAACATGCTGCCAGCCTTCCAGACCTACTGCCTGCAGCAGTCCACGTCTGTCAACTTGCTGAACACGCTGGAGAAGGAGAAAGAGCTGCTCAGGTACACACACAGTACACAGACTCTTCTTCCTGTTGGTGTGTGATGGTGGAGTCACTGTGGGAGCTTTCTCTGGTTCCTGTCTCGGCTCTTCTGTATAATTCTTAATGGAAAAGACAGCGGGTTATCACTTATTCAGAAGAAGTTCTATTTTCAGAGCAGAGCTGCAATGATTCATATTTTTAGACAGAGCCACAGCTCACCCTGTGTCAGCCCGTCCTGTGATTCCCATTAATCAGCTTTTAAAGAGTTTTCCCAGGACGCGTTCAGGGTCTCTCTGGTTTTAACTCCATTTTCTTTCCTTCTGTCTTCTCAGAATCTTCTTGGATGTTTCCCAGAATGACAACACGGCACTGCGTCGCATGAACCTGCGCTCCTTCCTCATGGCGCCCCTCCAGCGCGTCACTAAATACCCGCTTCTATTGAGCCGCATCATCAAGGTCACTCCCGAATGTCACCCCGACTACGCGCGTCTCCGTGAGGCCAAGAGTCGTGTGGAATCCCATCTGGAGCACATCAACATGAAGACCAAACAGGAGGGCAATGGCGTCACCTGGTCGCTGCGTTCGTTCCGCCGTGACAGCCGCAAAAACCGCGAGGTCATCAACATTGAGATGAGAGAGGTGTCGATGAAGACGGTGGGCTGGGCCAGAGAGAACACGCGGTTTGTCATGGAGGGACCGCTCCAGCTGTCCCAGCCGGCAGACGGTCAGTGGGTGAGGAAGGGCAGCAAGGCCCTCAAGTTCCAAAACGTCCAGAGTCTGCTGATGGTGAGGACACTGCGGGCCGGGGAGGCCCCAGGACAGGACCCGGGGGCCCGGGGGGAACAGGGAGAAGGCGGTGGTGACGGCATACGAGACGGAGTGCTGGTTCTAATCAAAGACAAGAGCAGCGGGAAGTTCACCGTGCTCAGAGAGCCCATCCGACTGGGCAACTGTGTGGTGTCCACAGACCCGGACTGCGAGGACACGTTTGAGGTGCTCGATATTCGGCGCGAGTCTTTTGTTTTCCGCGCCTCGGACAAATCTCGCACCCAGCAGTGGTTCCATCAGATCAAGAGGTACGCTCGAGACCTGGGCACCTGGAGGAAAAGACGCAACGCTCTGCCCAACATCATGATCAACACAAACCAGACCCGCTCGTGAGACTGACCCCTCCCCCGCCCGCCTTTCTTACACTGTAAATAACCTGAATCCTCCGCAACTGACGACAAGAAGCATTTCTGAGTGACGCCACTGTTAAAACATGTTCCAGTAAAAAAACCCTCTCTCAAAGTCTGACAAGAGAAAGGTACGGCACTTTTCTTACAGAGCTATGAGTGCGCCACACGTCATAAAATCACGTGTGAAGATATAAGTTGTTGAAAGAAAAAAATCCTGGACAACCAAAAAACCTGGGCTGTGCTCGTCAGCCTTGATTGTAAAGACTGTTTGCTCCTGGAGGAGGAGCAGAGCTGTGTGTTTGTTGAAAAGCATGACTGAACCGACTGACCGCAACAAAAAGAACAATTGTAATGTCATTTTTTTTTTATACCAGACAGTGGAGGTTTTGGTACGTGGAGGTGGAGACATGGCGAGAGCTTCTGTTCAGTGGTTTCTGTTTGTTGTCACTGCCCTCTCCTGTCCGTGTGCCGCCCTCTACTGTCCGCCGGCAGCTTTCACTGCCAGAGATGCAGTTGAGCGAGAGCCTGTTTGACAGGCTGAGCAGACCTCCTGTATCACTGTGTTTAATCTACGTAACAGCAATAATCTCTGCCAGTTCCACAATAAGTAGCTACTGTACGTGGTTTTGATTTCCCAGGATTCCTCTGGCCTTCAGGTGTTACTGAGTTTCATGTGGCAGAATCAACTCAAGTCTCAAATCTGATCGTGTTTGTCGGCATCGTTAAATCTTCCCTCCGTGATCCCGACATGAAGGAGTTCAGATAATCGTTGTGCCATGAGAGCAGTTTGTGAGTTCAGTCTCCTTTAACTGTTTCCTGTCGACATCAGGTAAAGTCAGACATCACAGTTTCCCCCACTGTGTGCTGAAAACACAGTTTTTCAACCTTGTGTTCAGGAGGGCCATGAGACAGACAACTCAAAATTTGGCACTGTACGTTTCTGCAAACCGCGGATACATTATTTTTGTAGTCCATACGTTAAAACTTTACGTGTCAGCAACACTTTGGTGAATGTGTGGTTACGTTTAGGCACAAAACCCAATTGGTTCTGGTAGGGCTGCCCCTTCATTAATATAGGCCTATATTTTATCTCCAAGTGCACGTCACACACACTGAGCGAGCCGCCTGTTAATGACGCTGTGGGCTAATGGGCATGTAGCTACTTCCATGTTTCAGATGATACGTCATGTTTGTAGTCGACCAATGAAGATGAGTTTACATATCACCTTGGGTTCGTCCTTCACCTTCTCAAAATGATCCCACACTTTGGATTTCCTGCCCGACATGTTATTAACTAGCCTGTGGAATAACCGCAGGTACCAGCCCTGGAAATTAACCTGACTCCTGTCTGACTGCTGAGCGTGGACACTTCCTGTGTCTGTCCTTTCAAAGTAAAGTCACACATGCTCCAGTCATATAGGTTTGGATTTATTTTGACAAGGTGCAGCTCCTCATAGAGTTTCATGTTTTTTGTTTTTTTTTCCTGCGACTAAGCGACCAATGAAATCTTGCCAACTTATGACCTTTCTGGTCGACTATAAACGGGGCGGCCCTAAGTTATGGTTCGGTAAAGATTATGTTTCGACTTAAAATACCCAGTATTTGGGGGAACAATCCTCGCTGGAGAACCCCACTTTTCGTAGCACTATACTTGCTGGCAAAACAGCAACATGCGCTAAAAAGCACCCATGTTTGGCGGCTAAAAGCAGCTGGAAAAATGGCGACAGGTCTCTAAAAAAAACCCAACATATGGTACTTAATAAGTTGCTAAAAAAAGAGCCATGGGTCACTAAAACCCACCCACGCTTTGTGGCAAAAAGAAATCAGCTGGAAATGCAGCAATGACTCGCTAACAAACAACTGGTTCTGTGGTTTGTTGGTGCTGAACCGTCTAAAGCTTGTGAGACGTAGGTGTTGCACCATCCATCGTCCGCTCCACCTCCTGATGATCACATCAGCTCAGATACTACGTCACTTTAGAAACATTAATATGATCCGTGTGAAACGTACAAATGTGACATATCTGTGGTTTGCAGAAACGAACAGTGCCAACATTTTGGTGTCTGGGACTTTTAAGTCCTCACTAATCATGGACGAATGCGTGCAGCAGGGATCACAGCTGAAGTACTTTCATTCAAAATGTAGTGTTTTGCAAAATATATTTAAATTATTATATATATTTTTTAAATACTATGGAGACTCCTCACATCCCACCTGTATTACCTGAACCAGTTTGAGAACCAGTGACCGGTTGCACAAAACAGCTTAAGTTTTCTCCTTAACTATGACACTTAAGGCTTAATTTCTCTTTAGCTGAGGGACTTACACAGTTGCACAGAATCCTTTAAATGGTTTCCTTTGTTAATAAAAACTAATTCACTTTGTTGTACAGTGGTAAAAGATTCCATGGAGACTGTTTGTGAGACGATAACAGGCGTCATGAGTCCAAGCAGAGTTGTCTTATAGTTAGATATTGAAAAAAATGGCCGAAGAAAAGAAGAGAAGAAAACCAGACAGGTCAGAGGAGGAAGAGATGAAACTTCTGGAGTAATACAGTCAGAGAAAGAACAAACTAGTGAAGTGAATCGGATCCTAAAATATCAGGAAACAGAAAACGACTGTAATGAAAATTCAGTCAAATCTAAAGTGTAAAATCAGAAGTGTCTCCGTCAGGTTCTCTCAGAGCACTCTGCTCAGAGTGTGTTAGCTTTTATTTATCACCATAAACTCGCTCATGTTCAGTTAAGACAGAGTCAGAGGGACCTTAAGGTGTTTTTTTGTATATGACCCAGAGACATGGCAGACTGTTACCCTCCTCATGTGCTAAGTTGCTGCTAGCTGGAAGGTCAGCAGCGTCGCCATCTTGTTTGCCGTCACTCTCATTTTTGTTTTCCCTGTGGTAATGGTTGGGTACCAAATCAGAGGCAGGTTTTAGAAGCATGTTCTCCAAGTCTTAGAAAAGTTAGAAATATAACAGATGTTAAATATCAAATCACAACAGAGCTCTTCCAACAGCTGCCCACTCCACCACTCGCCAAACTGGTACCTTGCTTTGGTTGCTCAGGTCTTTAGTGCAGCGGTCGAGAGGTTCCTTAAGTATAACCAGGACAAGGAGAAAACCATAAATACTTGAGTGAACATTTTAAGCAAACCTTAAGGAGAAGACTTAAGGGTGTTTTGTGCAGCTGCTTTTATTTTTTAGAAAACCTTAACTAGGACTTAAAGGACAATCTTAAGGTGGTTTGTGCAGTTGACCCTAAAGACTTTGAGGAAGTCAGTTCTGATAATTATTAATGAAGTTTGCAAACTGACTCATCTCAGCACTGTCCCTTTGTAACACGTCACCATCTCTACTTAATCCCACCAACATGAACTCTCTCCTGCTGCAGGGCTCGTGGCGGTTCGTGCGTTAAGGTTGAAAAAAACTGACTTCACTCAAACAATCGTCTCAACCATCTCGTCATGACACGGTGTTAACTGTTATGTGACCCAGCGCTGAGCTGTTGTGCCTTGGTACTCGATTACTGTTATACTAAAACTAAACACGTGCAACCTGTCACAGTAGCATTCATCTGACACACGGACGACACCGCCCTCTGTCGGCACTCCCATTAACAGGCAATATAATGACTCCTCTGACGGACGCTCCCCAGCTGCTGAGAACACGTCATCACCTGATCCTCTGATTTCTGTTTATTTATGAAGGCTTTATTGTTTGATGCACTTTATTAGGATTCAGTAAGAGAACGCTCTCTGGTATAAAACACGTTCACAGATCTTCATTAGAAGAAGGAGCCGAGCTGATTTCAGCAGCTCATCAAACCAAAACTTGTGTAAGACTGACACTGTTTCTGTTTCTGATGACGTAGCACTAGAAGAGGTAGCAAATCACTGTGTTTCAGACGGCAGGGCTGCTCAGCCTCACACCCATACTCCTGATGCTGTTTCAGATTAACCCTTCAAACTGTAAAGAAAAAAAAAGCCTGCTGAGTTTTTGTTTTCCTCTTTTTGCATTTCAAAGACCTGATGTATTATTTCTCCAATGTAATATATTGTGAATTATATTAAAAGATTTTAAACACGACCTCTTTGCTTTTTGTTTTTCCTCTGTGTGTCGTGTGCTCATGTTTGGAGACTGACAAAGCTGGAGACGTAGAATGTAGAAATGTATTTACAGTCATTTTAAGCATCTTTAAGACAACTGATTCAAAGACAGGAACACACGCAGGTACACGCGAAATGCATGAATCACTCCAGGAAACAAAAGCACACGATGAGAGAGTGAATTATTTCTAGAAAATACAGTCCAGCGTCACTACAGGATAGAAGCAAACAGAAACCTGGACGCCAACAATAGAAACAAACCATCAGGACGTTTCCTTAAAGGGACAGTTCAGAGTTTTTGAAGTGAGGTTTTATGGGTAATTACCAAAAGACAGATGTCAGTCAGCATTTAGAATATGTCTTTATTATTTTTATTTTAGATTATTTCTTGTGATTTTCATTTATTTTAGATTTTGTGGGGGATTTTTTTTTTTTTTTTTTTTTAGAATATTTTAACTGACTTGCAGAGATTTCCAGCAGGAAAATGAAGCCTCTCTCTTCAAAGCCAGACTCCATTGAGAAAACCAGTGATTTAACATCAGTGAACACAGGAGCTGCAGGTCGACTGCTGCCTCCATCAGTTAGTTAGTTTGTGTTATTGTGCAACTTCGGTGAGTTGGACATAAAACTTTTAAACTCAAAGTCACACAGTGTCACAAACTAACTTACTGATCAAAGCAGTGACAGACCAGCGGCTCCTGTGTTCAGTGAGCTTAAATTAATGCTTT
The DNA here is from genome assembly GCF_006386435.1 of Epinephelus moara. NCBI lineage: Eukaryota > Metazoa > Chordata > Actinopteri > Perciformes > Serranidae > Epinephelus > Epinephelus moara. The sequence continues at coordinate 1,556,049 of NC_065512.1, forward strand.
TGTCAATGGAGTCTGGTGGCTCTCGGTAACAAGCTGTAAAACAGTGAAAATACTCTTAATATAGTTTACACTTCAACTGACGTTGAAGTCGAAAAATCCGACTTGTCACTTCAAAGTGAAGAAAAAAAAAAACAGGAACATGCAGTACGTGACATTCTGACTAGTTAGTGTTTGCTGACGGATTTCCACACAACCAAAATATTCAAACGTCTCATCAGACATGTTCATTGGCACTGTTGTGTTCTGTAAGGGCTCCTCGCCACTCTCAAAACTGAATCTAACTAATCACAGAGGAACTCTACATCACGTGAAGTGCATCTTTGTCATTTCTTTGGCTCGATCTCTCCCAGACTCTCATTTAGAAAAGATTAGGTGTGTGCAGGTCAGGTGATCAAAATCTGAATCAAGGCTTCTTTTCAGGCAAATCAGGAATTATGAGAATCTGCAGAATGTTGTAAAATGGATTTGTTGATTGTGACTGTCTTTTAGATTCCAGCAGGGCTGTCGATTAATCTGTTGATTGTTTCCTCGATTAATCGATTAGTGTTTCGGTTATAAATGTCAGAAAATGTTGCTCATGAATGTTTTATTTTGTCCACAACTCAAAGATAATCCAATTTTATCCAATTAGCTGGAGATGAATTTAACAGTTTAATTTAACTAATCGACTAATCGTTGCAGCTCTGGATTAAGTTTTTATTGTTTGCTCGTTGTATCAAATATTTCGTGCATAAATGAGACTCTTGGATCAGTTTGGATGCATCCATTTTTTTTTTTTTTTTTAACAATAAAGAATCCTTAGAAAACCACCAGTCGTCACCTGGTGAACACAAACACATTTCACTTTCTTTTTTTCTTTTCTTTAACAAATAAACAGCCACAAAAAAGATCAGCGTGGTTGTAACGCTCTGAGCGACCCCCGCCCGACATCCGCCCGACCTCTCAGGTGAATTTAACATCACTACAACATAAATCTGATAAAAACAAGTCGACTGCTGCAAAAACCAACTCAGTGAAACAAAGACACACGAACAAGATGAAGCTGAGAACACGGATTTCCAGAAACCAGCAACAAACTGAACCTTCCATCTTGAGCGACGGTGTCCGTCACCGTCTGCACCGCCATTCTGACAGACCGCCATCCATCTAAAGCACCTCACACACACACACACACACACATACACACACATATACACACACACACACACACACACACACACACACACACACACACAGTCACACACAGTCCATCCTCAGTTGCTGGGGCCTCAGGTACATCCCTGGGTCATGCCTTCCATGTGAGGTTAAAGGTGCAGCAGCCGTGGAGAGAGCTTCCACGCCCTCCTCGGTCTCCCACAGCCAATCCCCGCCTCCGAGGTCTACTTGTCCCCGCCAGTCTCGGCCTCCTTGGCCAGCCCTCGGATGGACAGGTCGTAAACCACCTCCTCGATCTTCTTCACGTCGTACTTGAGGCCGTCGTAGCGTTTCCGCAGCGGGTCGTTCTTCAGGTTGAGGAGGCGGAAGCCTGAGTCCAGCTCATTGATGAAGTTGGAGATGCGGAGCGGTCGGGTGTAGTCTCCTGCTGTGACGCTGTTCACCGCCAACCGTGACTGGAAGAAGAAGCAGGCACTTATTTTACTTGGGATGCACCTGATTTATTGGCTGAACATCAGTATCGGTCGATATTTGCCTTGTTGACTGCCATCAGCTGATCAGTAAATAAGAGGTGTCTCTGTTGTTCAGCCTCACTGATACAAAGTTCAACTCAGCAGCAGCACAAACTCCATCCTCCAAGATGAAACTGAATCTGAGCTGATTAACCAAAACTGAACATTACGACCTTCATGACAGAAGCCATCAGTAACACACACTCACCAGTTCACTGGCCATGATGAGCACACCTGCCAGGTAGTCCTCTACATCCAGGTGGAAGCCTTTCTCTCGCACCACCTCAACTGTGGAGTTTAAGAGAGAGAAAGAGAGAGTGAAGCCTCATTCCTCCGTCACTGTTACACTCCAACACACCAACTGGTACCTACTGCCCAGTATCTTGGCCACTTCCTCCCGAACCACCAGAGTTTCAGTCTCCAGGTAAACGACGAAGGCTGCTAGGAAAGCCAAGCGCTGCAGGACAAACCGCCAGTGTTCATGGAACCTAAAGACGCGTCACACAGGTCGGAGACAGAGACACAAAACACTTGACTTCAATTTATTTCACCATGATAATTAATTCTGCGTATGAACATTGAAACACACAATGAAGCAACATGACAATTAAAAACATAAATCTGCTGCTACAGTCTGATCAGGTGTTCTCACTGCTGAACTTCACATAAAATTCACGGTGAGTTAAACTGCTTTGTGTGTATTTCTGCAGATTAACTTTGTGTGAATGAACTATATAGTAAACTTTACATCACATCTCAGAGTGTGCACTGAGCCATCACCACAGCTGCTGTCAAGTGTCTCGTACCTGTAATACTGCTCCACAGGAAACTTTGTTTTCAGCTCACCGATCTGAGTCCTGACGGTGCAGAACAGCTCCCGAGCCTTCGCACATTTACTGGGAACTGACCGGAGAGAGGAAAAAAGATTCATGTTCAGACTGATAACTTGAGGAGGCAGACATCTTTCATGAGTACCAGTGAAAACAGTTCAGACTGTGTGACACACTCACTCTCTTTGAACCCAGACGGCTGATGGACGCTCTGGAGAACGGTCAGGATTTCTCTGGCAGTCTGCTCCAACGTCTGCACCACCTTACGGATATCCTGCAACAAAGTCCATATCAGTGTAAGTGTACGCTGTATCTGAATATCTGCTCCTCTTTACCTCACACACTAACAAACTGAAGCAGCGGTACACCAACAACTCTGTTTCTGGTGGTTTTAATTTAACGGCTTCAGTTACCAGCAGGAAGACTCTCTGATGGCCAGGTAAAGAGGTGAAAATATTTTAAATGTGGTGTACATTTAAACTGCCATTGATTTTTGTTTTTGGTGGGATTTTTTTTTTGAGGTGGCTAAAAATGAGGCAATTGAGGCAGCGTTTGCTCAGTGCTGTTTGATTTTAATGTACGTGATGAGTGGCCTGGAAATCCAGACTCAAATCCGATACACCCTTCCTACCCAAGGGGCGGCACTAACTGAGACATTTCAAATGCCACCGCACGCAATTGGATAGCACGATAGCCAATCAGAGCAAAAAAAAAAAGGTGACGTATTCATTGCACTAAGCCCCATTTGTTTGCTGACCAGTGGGGCTAACTGAGGCCATGTTCACACGAAAACGATCCACTGAAAACAGAATTGTTTCTCATTTTCGTTTTGAAAGAAGTTCCACGTTTAGACGACAACGTTTTGATAACAATCGGCGTGCACACGGATCTGCAAAAATGACCAAAAACTCTGCAGTACACATGCCAGGCCAGTAGTTGGCGGTGTGACGCTTACGCTTCCTTCTACAAAGCGGTAATGTATAAACAAACAAAATGGCAACCGCATAAACGTTTGTCTGGACCAGGGGTCTGCAACCTTTGCCATTAATAGAGCCATTTTTGACCAAAATTGATTTTTAAAAAATCTGTGTGGAGCCGCAAAACATGTTTCAGCCTTATAATCAAGGTAACATAGCCTATTATGTCTAAATAAGCATTTGTTAATATGTTTTACCACACGGTGGACACTGTGCAGGGCACTATTAATAATTATCTAGTACTTAAATTTTGCAGAGCTGGCAGTGAGAGCAAACAAATCTGTCCACGCACTACTACATTCTCTATTTCATTCAATTTACTTTTTTGGATTTGGCATCCATAGCTAACCAGCCACTGCTATCCAGGTTTGGCAACATGTGGATTCATTGAATGAATTTCCATAGACTTCTTTTCTCAAAGGCTCAAGGAGCCACTGGACAGGGGCTAAAGAGCCACAGGTTGCCTAACCCTGGTCTGGACGGACGATGAGGTGGAATTGCTACAGTAAATCTACACTATGATGGGGAAGTGTTGATACATTCAACAGGCTGAGCAACACAAGCAGAGCTCGGGAGGCCGCCATTGTTGTTGTGATGGTCGACTTTCTCGCGCATGCCCAGTGACTGGAACCGTAATGAGCATGTGCGAAAAGTCAAAGCGAAGGCTTCTAGGGCAGTCTTCTGTTCCTCTCTCAAGGAGAAAGATAAGTGTAGTTGGCCTAGTGTTTCTTCCAAAGCTAAATTGAATGGATGCGGTGCTTCAGCAGCTGCCATCTTGGCTGTTAACTTTTCGACTCCTACGGCGCAGCCAAGATGGCAGCTGCTGAAGGACCGCCCAGAGCCCGCCTCTGTCAGACTGATCTGATTGGTCCGATGGCGATTCAGTGGGCTCTGCTTGTCGGGGCCAGATCCCCGTGCAGAGCAAATTAGAATTTGCTAGGGGCGGGGCATCTGGATTTCCAGGTTACGTGATGAGAGGATTTTCTACCTGTAAATTGTGAATAAACACTCATTTGATTCAGATTCAGATTCAGATTCAGAATACTTTATTAATCCCCGGGGGGAAATTGTTTTTGTTCCAATGCTCAATGAGACAATGAAATAAATAAAATAAAATATTAAAGTAGACAATAAAATAAAATAAATAATAAAATAGTAAAGTAGACAATCTGAAATATATACAATACACAATGAAATGGTTGTAGCGTTATAAATGAAATAAGAATGAGTAATTATATTGTGTGTTTTGTTTTATAAATAGCCAAATGAGTCCGATAATCAGAGGGAGGAGTTGTACAGTTTAATGGCCACAGGTAAGAATGACTTCCTGTGGCGCTCAGTGGTGCATTTAGGAGCAATCAGTCTCTGGCTGAAGG
>NC_065512.1:1561482-1571246 GCF_006386435.1 Epinephelus moara
AGTCTGGAAATACGGAACCGGAAATGCGTTGCTACCAAGCAAACCAATCACAGCCTTCTCGGTCTGCGCTGGGTCTGCGTCGCCTCGACGTGTAGTTACATTTTTGGGGAGGGGTCTGCGTCGCCTCGACGTGTAGTTACATTTTTGGGGAGGTCCACGTCAGGCTACGCGGGGGCTACGGCGAGCCTTCTGCGTAGCCACGTACCCTACGACGTAGCGACGTCGTTGATTTAACGCAGGACCATAAATCAGGCTTTACTTAACAGAGACAGCAAACTAGCTCGACGACATGGACAAACACAAGTATGAGGCTGAATATATTAAACTGTGTGGACCCTCAACTGATGACTACAGAGAAATCCCTGAGGACCCTGTGGCTGCACCATATAGTTGAGTTGTGACATCACAAACTCAGTGAAATCCTGACGGCTCGTTTAGAGACACAGTTTCTGAATACAAACTGTGAGCATTTCTCTGTGGCCTGAGAGTTTGGATCCTTTGCCAGTATTTAAACAGCACCTGCACCTGCTTTACTTTCACAGAGACATGGACACCTGACTTGTCACAATGTGGGACCTTTAATAACTGAACAATCTGCTGTTTGTGTAAATCTGAAACCTACTTCTTGTGATAATCTGCTCACAGCAGAGACACTGTGGATCTGTTAAAGCACTAACAGAAACTACAGAGCTCCATCTGGTTAAATCCACAGTTTGGTGTTTCCCTTCTCACCGTAACGACACGTAACTTTAACGCGCGTGGAATAAACAGCGAGAGACAGCAGAGGGAATAATTTATATTTCAGTGATTCACCTTTTACATGTTTGATATGTTCTTATTAACAGGGATAAATCAACATAAGACAGTTAGAGATGAGGGTCAGTGTTTGGAGACGCTGCCGGCTGATGAACCAGACTCCTGTTGGTACTTACTGAACATATTTAACGTGCATTAACGGGACTCGTCTCCGGTTAGCCGTTAGCTAGCAGCCTGACACAGCTAACAGGTTTAACGGCTCGCGGCCGGATGTTGATTCATACCTCTCTGACGTCCTGGTCGGCGCTCAGGAAACCCTGAATGTAACTGAACATCTCGGTCACAGACATGTCTGATTGCAGCCGAGCTGTCCGGAGGAAGATGATGATGAAGGTGATGATGATGGTACGTCTGCAGCTAGCTAGGCTAATTCATAAAAACATCAACGTGCACGAGAACCGCCACCCCCCCCCCACCTTCCTGCGCTGTGTGGCGCCTGGAGATGACGTCATCAATTTCATGCTGTCGCTCCATATATTTGATTAAAAACATCACTTTTTGGGAATTTATTTTAAATATCACTGCATTAAATGATAAAAACCAAAAGCAGCAAAAAAATAAATGTATTTATAATTATAATTTAGATATTTTTTTATTTATTATTTTTTGTCAATTCAATAATTGTCTCACAGTTCCAGCTGTACTTTAATGAATTAATTAACTTTTATTTATAAAGCACCTCTCATACACAGAATGCAGCGGCAGACACAAACATAGCAAGGGGATAAAAACATACGTTTATACAACCATCGTTCTGGGAGAAAACAAATAATGATTTATAATTAGAAACAATCATTTAAGAAAAGATAAAAACACATAAAACAACAGATAACTGGTAGTCAAAGGTTATATTAAAGAGATATGTTTTGAGTTGTGGTTTAAAACTGATGTTTAAAGACAGAGTGTTCAGCTAAAACTGGGGTAGGCAACCTGTGGCTCCGGAGCCACATGTGGCTCTTTAGCCCCTGTCCAGTGGCTCCTTGAGCCTTTGAAAAAAGAAGTCTATGGAAATTCATTCTATGAATCCAAATGTTGCTGAACCTGGATAGCAGTGGCTGGTTAGCTATGGATGCCAAATCCAAAAAAGTAAATCGAATAAAATAGAGAATGTAGTAGTGCGTGGACAGATTTGTTTGCTCTCACTGCCAGCTCTGCAAAATTTAAGTACCAGATAATTATTAATAGTGCCCTGCACAGTGTCCACCGTGTGGTAAAACTCATTAACAAATGCTTATTTAGACCATAAGTATACGCTAATTTAGACTTAATAGGCTATTTACCTTGATCATAAGGCTCAAACATGTTTTGCGGCTCCACACAGATTTTTCAAATTATTTTTGGTCAAAAATGTCTCTTTTAATGGCAAAGGTTGCAGACCCCTGAGCTAAAAGAAGAATCCCCAAAGGTTTCTGTAGTGACATTTTCATGGTTTCATATATTTCCATATGTTTCAAGTGAAAAATCTTAATTTGTAAACTAACTACAGCCGTCAGATAAGTAGTGGAGTAGAGGCAGATGGTGGCATGAGAAGAAAAGACTTACAGTAAACTGCAAAATAGATCCAGGACGTTACAATATGTAACTGTAATATTTCACAATAAATTATCATTACTGTGATATTAAACCAAATTCAGAATTTTATTGTGAAATTCATGCAGGTTACAGGAGCATACTGTTAAATCACAGTAATCTGCAGACATAACTGCTGTGAGATCACAGTACACAGCTGTCATAAAACAGCTATTTACTGTAAAAATGTCACAGTAATTTACTGTGAATGTACTGTCAAATATTTTACAGCTTAATTAAAAAAACTCTATTAAATAACACCAACACTATTAAATAATAAAAAACAGCAATGTAATATTATTATTACAAATATTTTCTTCTTCTTCTTCTTCTTCTTCTTCGGGGCCACAGCTGTCATCAGAATAAGAAAATAAAAGTGAATTTAATGAATCTGCTAAGGACTGTTTATAAGACATCGTTTTGGCCACACAATTAATTTTAGTTTATCATCTGTCTTTTACCATCAAAATAATTTCATTGATTCTTTCCATTCATTAGTCGCATCAGTTCAGCGCACAGTGTCACACAATTCTGACAAAATACACATTTCATGACATCATGAGACTTTTAGAATTCATTTATTCATTTTCTGTTGCACAAACATATTAATCTGATTTAATGTGGCCGATGATCTGGCGGCTCAGTGGAGTCATTACTGCTGTGTGTGGGTCAGAAACCTGATGACTGCCTGTCTGGGTTTATTCACTGCAGTACTGCATTCATCCTGCAGATGGAGCCACAGCTGAACACTCACCAATGTTGCCTTCAGGAGCTCCTCGGAAAAAAAAAAGCAACATTAAACGTGAGACGGTCTCACTCTAACCAGCCCAGTATCTTGGATCATCATCGTCAGGAAGTTTAACATCGCTTTTTATTACAACTGAAAATTATCACAGAAAAACAAACCAAACTCACCCGGTAGTCCCTATTTTATCTTTTCTTTATTTTTATTTTATTTTTTATTTTATTTCTAGCAGAGTTAATTTGGTTCATTAGTTCTTATCACTGGGAGCCCATCTCTGAATAAATAGCGATGAAAAAAGTAATTATAATCTTTTATACCTGTATAAGAATATGCCCAAGTGCTGAAATATATAGTTTTGTTTTGCTTTCATCCAGTTGACATGACATGAAATTGATTGGCCTATTTATGTATGACTTTTAATAACTAATATAATATGTAAATATGTATAATAAAAAGGAGGGAAAAGGGATGCAATTTTAAAATGACAAAAATAAACGATGCTCAACAGAAGAGAAAATACTAAAAACAAACAAACCAAAAATATTTTAGTACAGTCAATAAATTATTTCATTATTTAACCTTTATAAAATAATCTTTATCTTTGTACCTCTTGTCGACACTTTTGCTTTTTTTAATGGTAGTGTAAAGGGTAAAATGAATTACTAAATGATTTACAATTTATTTTTCCTCTTCACTCTTTTACTGTAAATCTGTATCCTTTATGATGTTTTATATTTTATTTCTCTGTAGAAATGTGCTAAACATTATACCTGCATTTTCTTTAAAAAAAAATAAATAATCAAAATTACAAGTTTTACTGAGTCACATTTCTGACACAGGAGGTCACAGCAGTGGGACAGGACATCAGCGTTATGAAATAATGAATAAATAAATCGAAATCTTAAATTTACCATCTCATATTTATGAAGTGCTACATTCAAATAATCTTATAATTTGAAAAATAAAATTCAGATAACTAAGTCCAAAACATGATTAACTGTAACAGAGTGTCTTCTTAACGAAACTTACAGTATCTCATAATTTAAACTTTGTCTGGCCTTGAGAATTGTTTTAGTCAAAATCAACCTCCCTCACTCTGATTTATTTTTTTCTTTTACAGAACTTTATTTTAATTTCTGAGGACATTTTAATAGTAGTTACAAGCAGCGCATCTATCATAGTAATTAAATACAAATTAACAACACCAAGACAGTCCCACAGTAGTGCTCGTATTTCCGACGGCTCCTGAAGGCCTCACCACAGAGCGCAGCCTCCTGTTGCTCCAGCAGCACAGTTTGATCACAGAGCTGAGAGCAAGAGTGACACACACACACACACACACACACGCACGCACACTCGGCCTCACACCTCTGTTATCTCACCCGGGTCGTGTGTGTGTGAATGTCCCCGTCCTGTCCGTCTCCTCGGGACACTGAGACAATGCAGCAGGCAGCTGTCCACCCGGACCTGTGACATGGAGAAGACCTCAGCTGAAGATGACTGCGTGGATTCAGGAGCCGAGACTGGAGGGTGAGTGGAGCACGAGTCGCTCTGAGATGGGACTCGACCTCAACATCACATTTATACTCTGTGTTTGAATCAGGAAGTAGAACTGTGAGAGTTTATAAGGTTTGAGCAGTTACTTCCAACACCTCAGTCCAGAGTCTTTTCATGTGTTGAAACTCGTCCTCAGCGTCTCTGTATGAAATGTATTCATTTAACGACTCGCCGAATTAAAGCGAACGCAAGTTAACGGTGAGATGTGACGTCAGAGGAGCCGCACACCGTCAGACAAACAAGAAAACGTTAGCATGACACATTTTAAATGAGGTTTGGCGTCACACAGCTCAGCCAAGCGCGTTATGTTATTTACATGTGAGGAAAAGTGACCTATGACGCATTTTCATCAGTCTGGTGACGCAGACCTCAGGTACCCGGCACAGCCCAGGCACAGCATCGGCCCAAACTCGGCATGCCGGGATTTATACTTGTGCGTTTATACTTGTCAGTCGGCCCAGCTCGCATGTGTGATGCCTCTGGCCCGATTCCGGCTGCAGACACAGCCATCAGTGGGAAGACTAATTGATCTGAGCTCCTAAATTTTGTCACCATGAATCTGTTATTATCACTCTTCTAATAATCTCTGCTGATATCTGCGGGGCACTCTGACCTGTGTCAGTGCCTGATGTAATGTCTGATGGATCTGTGGAGGATGTGAAAGTTAAATTAATTTATTTATTGTTTTATTGTTCCTTCTGTTTTCAGCCGTTAGACAAAGATGTGCCTCAGTTTCTCCTCTGGTAGGTCACTGACTGGATGTGGTGGTGTTGTAGTGAAAGTCCTGTGTCTGTGTGTTGGTGTGTTAGAGTCAGATCCTAAATGTTCCTGAACACTTTAAAGATGTTATCAAAACTGAGGACTTGTGTCTCTTTAGAGTATTATCTTGTATTTGCTTCTGTGAGATCTGCGGAGCCACATGATGGGCAATAAGCTGAATAGAAATCTTTGTAATGTCTCCAAACATTTTAGTAAAATGTCATGTCGAGATGATTGTTTATACATTTTGAGCAGTTTCTGAGTTGTTTTATGTTGAAGTGCGTCTGTTCACCTCTCCGAGGGCTCATTGAGCCCAGATCTGTTATGACATGCAGACGAACTGAACACTGGAACTGAAGACGCTACATCAACCCGGTCTCACTCTTAAGTCGTTGAAATGCGGCGCATGGTTGGTGACTTCCAGTGTCAGACACAGACGAAAAAAAGCTGTCCTTTCATGTCAGCATGATTCGCGGCCAGTTGCCATTATTGTTTAACAGCACCTGGTGGAGTCAGGGGGAAACGTGGTGGGACAACAACAAAAGTTAAGGCGGCAGAAGTGTGAGTAGAATGGGTGGAAGGGGGGGTGGATGGGTCCAACAACCTCCTACTTTCACCCAGGAGGCCGGTGTTCACTTCCTGTAAGATTGTAAAGCCAAACCCTGTTCTGTTTACCTAAACCCAACCATGTGTGTGTGTCGGCTAAACGTAACCACGTGTGCGTGTGTTGGCTAAACGTAACCACGTGTGTGTGCCAGCTAAACGTAACCACGTGTGTGTGCCAGCTAAACCCAACCACGTGTGCATGTCGGTTAAACCCAACCACGTGTGCATGTCGGTTAAACCCAACCATGTGTGTGTGTCGGCTAAACGTAACCACGTGTGCGTGTGTTGGCTAAGCGTAACCATGTGTGTATGCCAGCTAAACGTAACCACGTGTGTGGTGGCTAAACGTAACCACGTGTGTGTGTCGGCTAAATGTAACCACGTGTGTGGTGGCTAAACGTAACCATGTGTGCATGTTGGTTAAACGTAACCACGTGTGTGTGTTGGCTAAACGTAACCACGTGTGTGTGTTGGCTAAATGTAACCACGTGTATGTTGTTGAAGGAAAAAAACATCAGTTGGTGGTGTTGTAGCGACGTAGTGCTTTTATTTTGAAAGAGACTGTATGCAAACTGTACATTTCCTGTGAAAACAGAAAACAGACAATTCATGTAACAGGCTGAAGTTGACACGGCGTCCCAGAACGTCAACAACCAACACACCCAGGGTACCTGGTACGTCAGGGTACGTCATATGTGGACGTGGAAAGTCCATGACCAAACGTGGACATGTGACGAGGTCACATTGAGGATGATGATGGTTACATCACTTTCTTTAAAGTCAGACTCCATTGAGAAAAACAGTGGTTTAACATAGCTCTACACAGGAGCTGCTGATCCATCAGTTTTGTTTGTGTTACTGTGTGACTTTGGTGAATTGGAACTAAACACTTTAAACGCCGCAGTAGCACAAACTAACTAACTGATGGAGGCAGCGGTAGACCAGCAGCTCCTGTGTTTAGTGAGGCAAAATGTTTGTTTTTGTCAGTGGAGTCTGGTGACTTTGACGAGAGCTTAGATGAGGAACTAGAGCCAGCAGAACAGACTGTCTGATGGAAATTGAATTCTCACAGACTTCAGTAGACTTTCTTTAAGTGGCTAAAATACGTTTTGTTGTTGGCCCCCATCCACAGCTGTAGCGTCCCTGTCGGACTCCAGCCTGCCTCTGCAACACCACGATCTACAATACACTGACTTTGGATAAAAACCTCATATAGCACCATTTCAAAACATCTGAACTGTCCCTTTAAAGTGTGTGAAACACATCATTTTAGACTAAACATTACAGAAGACAAAGTCTCAGGCCTCTGTTGTTCTCTTCAGCCTTCATACTGAAGGTTATTAAGCCTGGTAAAGTAATCCATCAGTAAATAAATGAGTCACCTGGGAGCGTGTTATTTCATTAGCTGTGACTGGGACAACAAGATGTGTGTGTGTGTGTGTGTGTGTGTGTGTGTGTGTGTGCGCGTGCGTGCGTTTCGTGGGAACGCTCTGCAGCAGAGAGCTTTGTGTGAAGTGCTGATGTGAGAGGAAAAGCAGGGACCGTCCAGCTGATAGAGCCACGGCTTCCATCAGGTCACATCCTCCACCTCTGCTGCCTCACTCCACTTCCTGTTCAGCTCCCACAGCCACTGTTTTCAGTCACTGTCTTCATGTCCGTGTGTCTCTGCTGTCAACTCTCCTCCAGTCACAAGTCACACACTTCACAGAGGCCGTAAAGATGAGGAAGTGTGGACTTGTTGTCTTTTGGTGTTTTACCTTTTCAGGTGAGAACACACTCTGCAGCTACAGAGCGTTTTAGTGTTGTTTAGCTCCTTGTTTTGGTAAGAAACACTCCAACAAATTTTATTGTCAGGTAGATGTGTAAATCAGTAACTTTTTGCCAACATGTTCACTGTAACAACTTTATAACTTTGAAAATGTACATTGGGTTTACAATAGGGCTGCCCTTTGAAAGTTGGAGAGTCTTATCTTCAGTCCACCGCTCTCTGGTACAGACAGCTGCGGACATGATGCAGCAGCACAGAGGAGGAGAAACTTTGCACCGTCAGGCTCCCAGATAACATTATCGTCTCTCTTGTGCTCAGAAGTGATGAATTTACAGCTCAGTACAACACAGTCCTTGGCTTTTGTCTCTTGTCTAGTGTTGGCATATAAAGTTGTTTCACATTTCTGATCAGTGGCGATTGCTCTAAGACTGCAAGGGAAGCTCAGCTTCCCCTAAAATGTCAAAAAATAAGTGGTCAAATATGTACTGTTGTGTTTACATTTCATTGACTAAATATGCGCTAGAACGCGTTCAACTTTTGTTCAGAATCAGCTACTTATCACAGGTCACTGACAAGACTTTCTTCTCATTCATTCCCGTAGCGTCACAGTGCATTAAACAGTGGAAGCTCAGCGTCCAAAGACTTCAATGGGGAAGCATAGAGTGGGTTGTTCCACTGCAGCGAAACTAGACAGTCATTGGATAAATGCTTGGTTTTGTCCCGTCCATCGGACGCTCAGCGTCTCTGGGGGTTTATGGGGCAGTGGGCTGGCCTCGGCTGGCCTGTACGCTGGGCTTCTGCATGATGATTGGATGATCTGTCTGAGGCTGAATCCCTTTTTGATTCACAGCAAAATGAGCGAATCAGCGATCTTGAAATATAAACCACCACCGGAGCATTTTTCAAGTTTCATTCCATTGTTCCGAGTTGACCTGGAGAATTTTCCAATCCTCTTAGTGACTTTTTCTTTGTTAAAAATGACTAGCGACAAATCTAGCATCTTTTTCTGGTGTTATTGGAGACTGTACTCGTGTTTGGAGACTCTGACTTCTGTCGCTCTGCAGTTACTGTCCCCAACGAGCAGCGGGTGTTGCTGTGAGCCCCTCCACCATCCCAAAGCACTCACAGGCGGTCACACTAGCCTCGCGCAGCAGCCCCAGAGGGTAGAATTTACGTATAAATAAACGGACACATTTTATGATGTAGGCAGAAAATGAGCTTCCCGTCCTTGAAAGACCAGCAGTCGCCACTGTTTCTGATCTATGGATAGCACCGTTAGCTTGTTTACTGTATTACATGAGCGCCACTGTCAGTCTGAACTAGGCCTGGGACGATCAGCGATCAAATTGTATATTGGCGATTGGAGGGTTGCCAGGTTTGCTGGATATCAAGGCGATTTTTGGAAAAAAAAAAAAAAAAGGAAGGCGCTCTACCGTACATTAAGAGATGTTTTTGTGACACAGCCCGTTTGCTTTATGCTTCAGGGTCGTTCAACAGAGTAATTGCAAATAAATATTGTTTTAATGTATAACTATTGAAATGTTCACAAGGACTTTCATAAATTCCTACAATGTCTGCCACCTTTGCAGGTTAAAAGTAGGGATACACCGAATATTCAGTAACCGAATATATTCGGCCGAATGTTGCAAAAAAACACACATTCGGTATTCGGTGGAATAAGTTAAAAGCAAGGCCGAATAATAGCGGCGTGTTTTGATAACAATCAAACGGCGTGCCGTGACGGGCGGAATAAAATGTCGGCAGTGTGGCGATCCGTCCATCACGGCCCTCGCATTTGCAACTAAAAATAGTTTTGAGCGAGCAAAATAGGCTTAAATCATTCAGCACGCTGTGCGAGCAGCCTACAGATTTCAACCAGCAGCAGAAACGAAAGGCGAATCCCACCGATTGTGGGTTGAACGGGGGTCACAGGCACAGACAGTA
>NC_065512.1:1572215-1608325 GCF_006386435.1 Epinephelus moara
TTTTCTCTAAAAGAGGAACAGAAGACGGCGCTCGAATCTTTCCTTTGCAAGAAGGACATTTTTGCTGTTTTGCCGACCGGATACGGCAAGAGTCTAATCTACCAGTTAGCTCCACTGGTAGCTAAGCTCTGGATACGTCACCCCGTGTATTGTTCTGATTGGTCGTAGTGTTATCCAGTTGCCTGCAGGGATATTTTCAAATGCATGCTTGGTGCCGCCCCTCGAGTTGGGCCATTTTCCTTACTCAATAGCCAGACCCTAAATCTTTCTAGATCTGGGTCTGGATTTCCAGGCTAATTAAATGGCTGAATCTGATTCAGCTGGCTGGCACAGCAGTTTTCAGCTTTTGTTGCAGTGACACTGGAATTTCAAACCTTGATGCAATACCTTTTAAAAACACTGATACTGACATTAATGGCATAAAGTTTATAATAATAAAGCACCAAACAGCAAATTGTTAGTAGCTGTTACCTTAGAAACATGGCGGTGCAACATGTAGACGAGGACCTGCTCCCTGTGTAGATATAAACAGCTCATTCAAAGGAAACAAAAACAACCATTTTGATTTTCAGCTGATTAAACACTAAAGAAAACAGACTGATTCTATTATATTCCATTTCTGCCAATATATCCCCCTAAATTCTACACTGCAGCTTTTCAACAGTTAGACATGGCATCATATCTTTTGATGTGAAATATGCTTGATGAAGAGCTTTTGCGTTTTTTGAGGTTGGTGCGTGTGCAGCCTGTTTATACTGAGACTGTTTTACTGTTGGTTGCTCAGCAGTCTCTATAGGTGCTGCTGGACACAAAATATTGTCCCTATGATGGAAATTGACCACGAATGTTTGTGAGTGGGTGTTTTTATTGTAGTCTGTGATAAAACATCGTCCCATCCTCAGACTTACAGATGACAGGTTGAATGGTGAGGCGTGTTTTCAACATGGGCAGTGGGTCACGCTCCGTCTCCTCCATCAGTCAGCAGAGGTTTCTTTAAACCATGACCGAGGATCTTTCCGAACATCAGCAGAGCTAACTGCAGAGGTGGCAGGCCGTAAAGCGCTCCTGTGACTCAGTGTTTGGACGAGGCAGGCGTGTGAGGATTTATCGCTTCATGTTTCTTCTTCATCTGTGCTCCTCTTCATCCTCTCCCTCCCTTTATCCCCACCCTAATCAAATAAGAGACACCCGAATCTGTTCAAACAAACCCGTCAGACTCGCATCAGATCGCTCTGCAGTCAGACCCTGGTGTGTCTGCAGTCTTCGCTTCACTCTGTGTTTATTGTCTTTGGACAGAGATGAAGCGATGCAGCGCGGCCAGACTGGGAACGCCAGCAGAGATGCTAACTGGGAGAGTCCTGCCAAATACTCACACCCAAGGGAGCCGTCAAACCAGAGCTGTAACTGCACACACTGCTGCCTCCAGCTCTTCTCCAACCACTCAGAACCCTTAAAGTCTTTTTTCCACATTGTCATTTTTCTCTGCACGCAGGGACACGTCTGCGAGTTCTTCTGCAGGAAACTTCCGGTCGTTTATAATACGCTCTGTATATTTGTCTTTTCTTTCGCTCCTGACGCCAACTTTTCCCCCTCTGCAGTCCCTCATCCTCTCTCCTTCATACCTTTCTCTGCTCACCTCTCCGTTCCTCTCTCCGCACCACTAATGTCCCTGTTAGTTAGATTGATAACCTCCTGCTGCAGGAAACAGACTGGGCCCTCTGTTTCCTGCTGTCCTGTCGCTCCAGAGGCTTTATTAGTTTAGAGACAGAGTCACAGTGTGTGTGTGTGTGTGTGTGTGTGTGTGTGTGTGTGTGAAGAAACAGTTTTCACCGGTTGTCAGCTGACTCCCGTGGGACTAATAACCTCAGGTTGTGCGATGTACATGTGAGTTTAGGTTTCAGGGAGTTATGACGTGTAGGATGCAGAGTCGCTCCTCAGTCAGTCTGAGCCTCTCGTACGCTTCACATCAGATATTTGTGTAATTACATGAAATGCCAGAATTTGCTCTCCAATCTGAGGAGATCAGATCAGCGGAAATCTAATTCTGCCTCCTTCCCACTTCAAAGATGGGAGCTTCAGATTAGACACGTCTCTTCCCTGAATGAGAGTTTCTGTGTGAACAAGCAGGATCCTTTCACTGAGACATTCACTACTTTCTTGTAAAAAGTTAGATCAGTAGCAGCAGTGTCATGTCTGTCTGTTAGTTACAGACTTTGAGCCAAGACATGGTCAGATAAGCTTAGCATGAAGAGTGGAAGCAGGGCAAACACTGAGCCCAGCTTTGTCCAAAGCTAGAAATGATACCTACCAACACCAGTTTGAGGAACTTGTCTGTTTAAAGCAGAAAAATGTAAGAATTTGAAAATTCACCTTCGTCCTGCAGCTCTCTCCTCTCTGTCCGAAGCCCCTCCTACCAGATGACCATGGCCATATGCACACGTTCCACACAGTAACACAGTGTTTCCATGCACTGATTTATTTGATCTTATTTCATTGTAGAGCTCCTTCTGTTTATCAGATCACAAGTGAGACAAGAATTAGCTGCTAGCCACCCACTGTGGACTGATTCCCCAGGAGGAGAGATGGACCTTAGATTAGTGGTTGTAGTGGCTTCAATTCGGCCAGCATAAACCCCCCAGTATCGGGTGTCTCAGAGGGCTGGTGGCCAGCAGCAGTGCAAGGTCTAACCTGTGTAACAGCAGCAACAGAAAGTTTGCTGATTCGGCGGAGTTGTGGTTGTCCGGTCGTCCAGAGCTGGGGTTTGAACTGTCTGGATTAAGGTTGCTGCAGCCGCTGACTGTGGGTCTGTTTCTGGAGCTGCTGCCTGCTCTCCTCCTGTTGAGGTTGTTTGAAGTGGCGAGGAGTGAGGCGGAGGACACACTGTGATTGGAGGCGCTAGCTAACGTTAGCTACATAAACATGAATTTGAAGCCGCAGCTGTGAACCTTTGGCTCTGGTTAACAGAAGGTGTTTGTTTTGAATTGTCAGACTCCATTTAAGGGCCGTACACATGCTGCGTCTTTAAGTGCCGGAAAACCCGAGGTCAGCCGCTGGTCGCTGCTCTTGTGCCTTTTCTGTGCCAGCTTTCAAGAGGATGGTTGCGTCTGAGGTTGCTAAGCAACCACAACAAGCACAGTGTCACAGCCTGTTTACCTGAAACCCTGAGGTCAGAGCTGATCTACTTCCTGTTTGTCTGTGGGACAGATGTGATGCTCTGACAGCTCTGCACTAACATGATCAACTCCTCCTCCATATTTATCAGACTGATATTTACTGATGAAGGAAAGATATCTGTCAGCTGTAATTGGTTGGACCTCGTCACATGACATGCGGTGTGTGCTGCTCTTATTTCACGGTGCAGCCATCACGCCCTGAAAAATAGGCACTCCTGTGTCGCTGTGGTGTTTGAGCGTGCCTGCCGCGCATCTTCGTTAAAAACAATGAGTCTGAGGGCATAAATAACGCAGCATGTGTACGACCCTCATGCTCTCTATGATCAGTATATCTTCATTTTTTGGGTTGCTTTGCAGTTTAGTCAGCTGTTGTCAATGCTGGAATAGCAGCTGCCTCTGCAAGATTCTCTGCCATGAATTGAGCTGTCACTGAAAGGACCTTTAGGCATATCTGCAGTTTAGAACAGCCAATAGGAACGCCCTCTCTCTGAAATGACCTTTGATTGGCCAAAATCTCCAGTCATGGGCCAGATTTTCTTTTAGTACCTAAAGACTGTACTCGGCACAGTATAGTGGTCGTGATAGTGATAGTTGTATTATAAGAGCATTTGTGTAAACGTCCCTGTGTTTTGTCCCTTCAGATTAAAACCACTATGAAATGTCTGAGTGCATTTTTCGGTGACCTCTGCAGTCAGTCTTCTCCCTGTGTTTAACCATCTGTCAGCACTTTGTGTGAAACAGGAGTGTGTCGTCCTGTAAATCATGTTGATTGTACTTCACACTGTAATATAAACTCCTGTCTCCTCTCTCTGTTTCATGTCCCCTCTCTCTGTCTCTCCTGTCGTCCTCTGCAGGTCTGATTACAGTCCCCTGTCCTCAACCAGCAGTAAGTAACCCTGTGGTGACAGAAAACATTGCTAACAGTGACTCAGACACTCACAGCTCAGGTCCAGGACTTTATTTCTCTGAAGCCTCCGACAGACTGTGAGATGTCATCAGTCCTCTAAGTTTAGTGCAGCTACACTGTGTCACATGGATCTAATAAACTTGGGTGCGACATCAGGTTTGATGTCTGCAGACTGTACGATGACAGCGCCGACTGAATCACAGGATACGACATACGATGTAACAGCTTCACATACTGAGTGATGCTGCTCAGGTCATTACTGCTCCAACTGTGAGGCACAACATAGAGGCTCACAATAATTAATGATTATTATTATCATTAATGAAAATAAAATGCCCCAAAAAATGTTGATAAAATGTCAGGAAAAAAAAATTGTTTGAAAAATATATTTAAAAAAGTCTGACAAAATATTAACAAAATGTCCAAAAAATATTGGAAAAAAAGTCTGAAAAATGTTGATAAAATGTCAGAAAAATAAAATTAAAAAAATCCTAAAAATGCCAATAAAATCTCTGAAAAATATTTTTAAAATGTCAGAAATGTGTATGCTCTGATGATGAAGGTCAAGTAGACCGAAAACTTAACAAATAAAGCGATAAGTGTGCGGAATCCTTTTTTTTTGTTTTAACCAAAAAATGTTGATAAAATGTATGAAAAAAAGTCTGAAAAATATTTTTTAAAATGTCTAAAAAAAAATTTTTTTAAAGTCTGAAAAATATTGATAAAATGTCAGAAAAATTAAAAACAAAATCTAAAAATGCCAATAAAATGTCTGAAAAAATATTTTTCCAAAACATCTGAAAAAATATTTAAAAAATCTCCTAAAAATGTTGAGAAAATGAAATGAGATGTGGAAACTCAGCGGCATCATGAAAAAGATGGAAGAAACAGGATCCGTCAGGTCATCAGACAGGTCAGGGACAAACATTATTATTATCACAAAATTATTTGGAAGGAAAAACAAATGCACACAGTAAAATCATCATCATCATCATCATCATCATCATCTTCCCAGTTTACAGATCTACTTCCCGCTTTACTTCCTGTTCTCACTATGTACTTGTTTGCCTGATAATCTGGATTGTCATGTGGATAATCTGGATTAGCTGCTGGTTTGTGTACGACCTGTCGGATCATCTGATTGTTTCTTACTTCATCTGACTTTTTAAAGAAATAACTTCTGCAATAAATGAAGACAGTATTAGTGTTGTCACATTCTCTGAACCCATCGGCTGTATTCGGCGTCTGACTTCCGGCAGATGGTGATACAGCCTCTGGGGGCAGACCCCCGATTTTTTGGCATTCCGGTTTGATTTGGGCAGAGGAGGCAAATTTCCGTTTCCGACCTCCATTTATATATAAGTAAATATGCTGAACCATTGCGATGGATTCAGAGTTTGTAGTGATGCCAGTTATGTTCCGCCTCGTTAGTTCACCGTACGGACCGTTTAACCTGGCAACAACTGCAGCCGGCTCAAACGTGATTGGTCAATATCACGCAGACTACAAACAGCCTACAACTGGAAACCAGGGCTCTTCCACTCTTCTTCCGGAGGCAAGATCTCCGGGGTTTGCCTACAGACTCTACATTCACTGAATGTAGAGTCTGTATATAGAGACTAGTGTTGTCATAGCAGATGGTCACAACAACAAAAATAAGATGCACGTTGTAATAAAGTGGAATTATTTTTTTTGAAGGGATGAGTGGACAAAGTTAACTGTGGTGGATTTTAATTTACAATATTTGCATTTAACTTTTGTGATGCTGATGTTGATACCATAGTATGATATACAGATATATAGATGACATATGATAAACTAATTATAATATGTTAGCACTGTCATGGTTCAGTTGATTTTGACGTTTCAATCAAATTGATGAAAGTGATTACATTTCTTACTAAACCATCAGAAATCATCTTCCTGAACACACACTGAGTTGTAGATCAGCTACTGTTATTTGTGTGTCATACCTGCCGACAGAGCTCTAACTGTGTGCTCGCCACTCGCTGCTGAGTTACCCATCTCGTGCTTTTGTATATATAGAGTCAGAGTGTGTGTAGTTATTGTGTGAATGTGTGTATCTGTGTTCACAGAGGTCATGACCTCTCTCCAGTCTGGTTGCCAGGTCTCTGGGCCTTTCACAATGGGAGGATTATATCCAATATTAGCTCATTAATCTGTTCTACAGGAAACGGCGTTATCCCACCCGCACCACACCCGCATGGCAGGAAGTGTAGGACCACACACACACACACACACACACACACACACACACACACACAGATCCAGCAGTGTGTGGTTTGGTCTTTTCCCGTCATGTATCCGTTGTCTTTCCTGTATCAGATGAGCGTCTGCCCACTATTGTCTCTGTCTCCACTGGAGGTCAGGACGGGAACAAACAACCCCATCACCAGGATAAATGTTGGGCCTGTAGTTTCTGCACACTTTGGATGTGTCACATTTGTAGGTAATAATGTAGCAGATAAGTTGAAACTCAACGTTTTTACCTTTCAAGAACGCTGTGGTTAATGTGTGGTTAGGTTAATTCACAAAAACCATATGGTCAGGAGAAGATCACATTTTGGTTTAAAATACATGGTTTTGGTGGCACATCCCCGCTGGTAATAAAGCAATGTCATTAAAAATATCTGCTTTTCTTGCACTATCCCTGCAGGAAATGCAGCAATGTTCTGGTAAAAAAGAACTGTTTCATGGTGTTGTCTCGGCGAGAAACGCAACATTGTCTTGCTAAAAAGTAAATGGCTTATAATGGGACTTTCCCGGCAGTAAACACAGCAATGTCTCAGTACAAAAACAACTGTTTTGTTGTTTGTTGGTTTCAAACATTGCTCTGCAGCTTGGTAGACATTGTAGATGTCTCACCATCCACCATCCTCTCCACCTCCTGATGACACTCAGCACAGATTAGAAACGCTGATATGATATGTATGAAATATACAAATGTAAGGAATTCATGGTATGCAGAAATGTATGATGCCAACTTGTTTGTCCAGGCTGCAACAGAACGAGCGCACGTTTGTCAGAAAACACAAGAACTTTAAACACAATATATAGATAAAGGTCAGCAGAAAGACACCACTGGACTAGAATTGTTTTACTGTAGGACTTCATATGATTTAGAGATTCACTCGTGTGTCACTCAGATTAACAGACTGAAACTCAACCAAAGGATGAAGACGTAATTAAGTTGTAATTTAATTTGCACCATTTGTCCATGGAAAATAATCCTCTGTAGTTTTTGTCCAATAAAGGAAGAAAAGAAATAAAGATGACGCTCTAAATGACTGAGATGCCGAGTGACTTGCTGTGTGTCGAGCCTTTATTGCCCCTCAGGGAATGACTCGTCTTTGACCTGATAGTTCAAGTTAAGGACATGGCAGGATTCTCTCAGGGGCGGCAACAGTGATGATCTATGAAAGTATTTAAAATCACAGGAAGTCTTCGGGTAGTTCTTTGTCTAGTACTGGTCTGAGGTGAAACTGTACGCGACACAGACAGACAGTGACTGAGGCTGCTTCTTTCACTTTGTCTGAGGCTCACGCTGACGCTGACAGAGAGGACGGGACAGATGGATGCAAACTGCTGTGTTGACAGATTGTCCAAAGATGTGGAGAGATGATGAAGAGGACTCATCTGTCTCAGCGCTGTGTGTGGCTGCCTCCTTTCTGTCCCCAGTGTGTGTGTGTTCATGCAAGTCTGTGTGTGCTGATGAGTTCACATGCAGAGGTGCATGCAGCATCGGTCTTACCGCCTCCTGCCTCCACAGAAGTATATTTAGGTTCTGGTAGAGAGCGTTCTGGTGTTTACACAGGTGGTCCTAACCCCTGACCTTTGACCTCAGCTCAGACCGGCCATAAGCCTCCTGCAGACAGACTGAGATCATGTTAAAGCTCCACCGTCAGTCTGACCCAGGTTACACTGGACTGTAGGTCCTGACTGAAACTGGAGGAGTTAAATGGCTGAAACTGAAACTGTATCAACATGTTAGCGGTTGTTAAGGACAGTGAGTCTGTTATTGACTGCTGCAGCTGAGGGGGAGCACTGACAGTTGTTGACTAGAGACAACAGTTTGTCACCCATTTGAAGCTTCTGTAAGCTGAGCTGTGCGGCCGAACACATTCAGAGTATTCCAGGATTCAGTGAAACTCGCTTGAATCAAAAACAAAACTACAGGCAAGTCATTGCTGTGTTTCCAACAGATTTTTAGCCACCAAATGTGATTTTTCCAGTTGAGATAGTGCCTTAAAAACAGTTGTTTATTACGGAGACATTGCTGCGTTTGCTGCAGGAATAGTGTGACAAAAATGGGGTATTGTTTACTGATAAAGTGGTTGTTTTTATATCAAGACCTTGCTGCCTTTCCCACCTGGATAGTGCCACAAAAAGTGCCTCTTCAGTTCAGTACATGATCTTTTCTCCAAACCATAGCCAACTGGTTTTTGTGCCTAAGCCTAACCACACGTTAGCGACAGCATTGTTGAAATGTAAAAAGTGTAGAATTTCAACATTTAACATATCGGTGGTTTGCAGAAACATACAATGCCAACATTATTTTCCTGGCAATCTGGTTGCTCAGAATTAAAGCTGAAAAGCAGAACTTGTAGTTGCAATAATTTCATGCAGCAGCAGTGACGGAAAACAAAGTGTAATCTGTCTTTGATGCCGTCTGCTGCAGATGGTGTGTGTGCAGCATCTTTTGTACCGTCAGTAGAAGGTAAATAGGTTTTGATTCAAGAGGGTTCAACTGAGCTCCGCCCCAAACGCTTTATCACACCACCTCACTTTCTATTGGTCGCAGCAGATGAGTGTCCATTCAGCGTGAGTGACCTGTGACCTTTCCCCCAATGGGTTTCTGCGTGTGTGTGTGTGTACATGCAGGACTGAGGGGGTCGGCTGTCACAGTAATAAATGTTTTTGGGCCAAAAGGAGGCTTTAAACTCTGCAGAGGTCAGACTGTTAGGACACAAAGATGCCGAGCAGAGACACAGATACAAATATACTAACAGGCGATGCATGATGTGTCACAGTTGAACACCTAAAATATGAGCCGAGGATGTATTTATGACGTGCAGATATAGAGACGAAAATTTACACCACAGAGAATCCAGAGGAGAAAAACATGAGACGGATTCAGGACTCCTGCAGCTGATGGTGAGCAAAACAAAGACTGTGCAAATATTTCTTCCTCAGAACGAAATCAGGATTGAAAGAAAGATTTCAGAACAGTGAATACAATAAATATGCATCAGCATATCGAGCAGTTCAGTGAGTCTTTTCTACCACAGACAGGATTGATAGTTGTGTTAACCGAAGCCTGGGAGTCGCAGGGTGACGTCAGAGGGATATATATTCAGGGATCAGGCTGTCAACAGCAGCTGTTTGCTCCCTGACACAAACACATATATCTGTGTGAGTGTGAGTAAACATGTTGAAGTGTATCTGCAAATGTGCATGACCGGATTCACGGTAAGAGTGTGAGCACTGATGTGGTATCAGACCTGAACTGTTCCTTTACTAGCGTGCAAAAATTAATAATAGTCTGCCATCGAAATGTGCTGAGCATTCTGGTAAGACATTAAAACATCTTATTTGTAGACACATCAAATCAATAACCTCGGTGACGATACACTTTATTTCCTATGGAGTAAAAGCTCCAGTTAGACACTGAGGAAAGTTTTTTAATTTTCAGGAGGAGCTTTATGAAGCTCTGATTTATAGACTGTGGGAGAGCGAACCGTTACAGAGAGTCTGAAATCAATTAGATTAAATTAAATACAGTAACATGGAATCTGTTTTGTGTTCGTCAGCAATCTGAGCCACATAAAAACAGACACTCTGTGGTGTCAGTGCAAACCAGCAGATAGATATAACTACAGAATGTAAAGACACTGATCGGCCTTTGCTGAAAAACTGCAGGTCATGAATATCAGAGGTGACTCGTCACAAGTAAGTATTTGCACTCAAGTTCCAAATTAAGACATGTCCTAATCTTTGAGTTTCAAGTCCTCAACAAGTCACAAAGTAGTAATGCCATTTTAACAGAATAAAATTATTTTACCTTTACAAAAATCTAAATAAAAACGGTATGTGTTACACAAGTGCAAACATTTACATACTGCAATGAGTTGTTTTTTTTTTAATCACAAGGTTTTTGTATGCAAACAAAATTATCATTGGTATTATTTTTTTCCAGCTGGCTCAGTAACGTAACGTTGGTTCTTCATGGTTCTCTCCTGCAACTTAATTGCATGCTATCAGATTGATTAAAGGTTTTATATGTGGTAATTAGTGGCATCTAGTGGTGAGGTTGCAGATTGCAAACAACTGAAACTTCTCATGTGTGCCAAGGCAACCATGTATCACTCTGAAGTCGTCGAAATGTGGCACTTGGTCAGTGACCTCCGGTGTCAGACAAAAAAAGACGTCCTTTCACGTCAGCATGATACACGGCCAGTTGCCGTTTGTTGAGTAACGGTGCCCAGCAGCATCAGGGGGAAACGCAGCGGGACAACAATGAAAGTTAAGGTGGCAGAAGTCCGAGTAGGGTGGGCAGGAGGGGTGGTGGAGGCCAAACCATGTTCCTTTTTCCTAAATGTATGTTTGTTGTTGAAGGAAAAAAACATTAGTTGGCGGTGTTGTACCGACGTAGTGCTTTTATTTTGAAAGAGACTGTATGCAAACTGTACATTTCCTGTGAAAACAGAAGTGTATTTTGAAAACAGACAATGCATGTAACAGGCTGAAGTTGACACGGCGTCCCAGAACTTCAACAACCAACATACCCAGGGTACCTTGGACGTCATATGTGGACGTGGAAAGTCCATGACCAAACGTGGACATGTGACGAGGTCAAGCATGTAAGAGAACTACAGTAGTGACGCAAAAACACAAAAACTCTAATGGCTCTATCTCGAGCTCTGTATAAACAGCTGATTTTAAGGTCACGAAAACACCATTTTTATTTTCAGGCGATTATAAACTAATGAAAACAGTCATGAATATTATATTCTGTTACCGCCAATAGATGCTTGTAAATCCTGCACACTGGACCTTTAAACAAAGTGGATTTGGGGAATTAATAGTTGACTTGGTGGGAATGAATAGTGTTAATAGATTCAGGGAATGAATTGATTTGCTGTACACTTGTAAAAGAACATACTTCTTAATCTTTTGGCATGGGGGAAGGTATCAAGTATATGTCAAAAGTTTCAAGTCCAAGTGAAGTCACAAGTCATTGGTGTTAAAATCCAAGTGGAGTTGCAAGTCTTTTAAAAAATTTTTTAGTGGAGCCTAAAGTCATCCAATTAGTGACTCGAGTCCACACGTCAGGTGAACAGCATCACTTCTTGAGTTAGTCCAGTCTTTAACTGAACCTTTGTGTTGTATCTGTGTCTCAGGTCATGTTAATAATGTCCTTTGTGGTGCATTCAAGTCATCAGCAGTAAAAGACGAGTCTTTACCACACAGTCAAACACTCTGCTCGTCCTGACTCCAGTCATGCCTGAGGCCCTGCTCTTGTTATTTCAGCTCAGACAGGCAGCAGATTAGCAGAACCAGCAGCACATGTGTGCGCAACTTACTCCAAATCCACTCTCCCAAAATTTGTACACAACCCACACTGATGTTTATCAGTCAGTAGATTACTGGTGAAAGTGCACGAGCCTGCACAGTTTCACTTCCTTCACCAAAACTATTCAAAGACGTGTTAAACTGCAGACAGACACACCGACAGTGGAACACATGAAGGTTCCATAAGTTGTATATTTAAAACTTTTAATTTCAACTCAGCTTTATTTAGACAGCACCTTTCATACAAACACGCAGCCCAAAGTGCTTCACATGGCAAAATTTAAATGACAAACACAATTTAAACAACATAAACAACTGAACATTAAGTTTTGCAACACTAGCAAATTACAGCTCTAACACAATAAACTATTAAAAAAGCAAACCAAACAGGACGGAACAAACTAACAAAAAAAAAAATTAAAAGTCCGTAGAATAAAAAAGAAAGTAAATAAAATAGTAGAAATAAACAGGAGAAATAAAATAAGGTCAAAACCAGTGGTTAAAACTTAAAAATCAAGATGTTACTCCACATTAAAGGGCCTGAAACATACATGCACATTTCATGTTTTGTGAGTGTGCAGACCTTTGTGTTGTTGAGTTTTGAAGTCCCCGTGCACGACATTTAACTCACAAGAAAAGGCTCTGAGCGTATTTGTTCACATCCATTTTCTCAGTTTAACATTTTGTTGTATTTGGTATTTGGGTATCAGCGTTAGCTACCTCTTTACCTTTCATCAGCACAGACTCGTATTCACACTCTGGGGAAGATGACACACTCGTCTGTGTGAGACGGACAGTGCTGAGGATCCTTTTACACGCCAAACCACTCGCTGTGATGTCAGCCAAAGCACTCTCAGCACAGTCAGTTTGAATAGCACCTGATGGATCAGGGACCACCCGTAACAGCTCAACACACACACACACACACACACACACACACACTCCCGGTGCTTCCTCCCTGGTTGAACGTAGAGCCTGAGCTCCAGGCTCCGCCATAAGGCAGCTTGGATTAAGTGTTACCAAATGTGCGTCCTCTAAAATAAGGTTTGGACTGCGAGGCGGAGATCGCAGCTGAATCCGCTGCGGTCAGCTGTTTGTTAATGGTTTTAGTGAAGCAGTTTTGTCTGTCAGCCTTGTTGTGGGCTCTTTATGTTAATGAATTAGTAAGTGTGTGCTCACTGAGTGCACATTCAGTGGCGTCTAAGTAGTTTCACTTGGAAATGTGTTTTGGCTCCAGCACATTGGGTTAGACATGAGGCAACGACTTAAAGGTTGAAGAATAGACTGTATAAAACAATGGACGAAGCCACCGTGATGTCACCCATTGATTTGTGGATTTTAGGGGATTGTTGCGTCCTGAAATGTCTGATTTCACAGCAGCTTTTCTAAAAAAATGTTTATAGTTGTTTTTTGCAATGAATTGTGGGGGCACGTGGAAATTGCCAAAATAGCTGCGATGCTGTCTTGGATTCGGAGCTTACTATCATGAGCATTCAGTGTTTCCCCCAGCGTAAGAATTTATTTGTGATGGTTGGGGGGAGGGGCAGCGACAGCTGATTGCTGATGGTTAGATGTTGTTGCTGTTTTATGCAGCGCTTAAGGACCGTCTGCATGAGCCACTCTCCTCCTGCTATCTCTGCCTGGTTAGCATCAGCTAACACAGAAGCAGCAGCTACCATCAGACACTATTGTAAAACATGTTAATAACTGTTGGCTAATGTTGGCAATGAGCTACGGAGACCTAAACTGTTTTGTACCAGGCTGTAAACATGTTTATTTCTGCTGTAAAGTTGGAGGTCTGTGAGGATTGACTCACTTTTGGAGACAGCCTCAAGTGGACATTAGACAAACTGCAGTTTTTGGCACCTCCATGCTGGCTTCATTTTTCAGCCCTGGTTTTCACTTGGGTTGAATTTAGAGGTTTTCATGAACCTGACCGTTGAACCAGGTTCAGAAGTCTGTGTCAGAGTGTCTGATACCTGGGTGCATTCAAGTGTATCCTGCACTACAGAAACTCTTTTTTTTTTTAATATTAAGTTCTGGATTAAATATGTATTTCCACTTTTTGTAACATGGCTGCTTGTTAAATGGTGCACACATCACATGTTGGATGAGGTCTAATTATCCTCAAGGTCTTTGTGGACCAAGTCTTGCAGTTCGAGTGTCCTCTTCGGATTGGGTGTCTTTTAAAATCAAAACAAAATAAATAATGCACAGCAGGTTTGGGTTTGTTCTCTATGGATCCACTGTGGATCACGTCCAAAATGTTGAACCCATGATGACCTGAAGCTGAAGTGATGACATTCAGCTTTAATTCAAGGGTGTTAACAGTGATATCAGATGAACAGTACATGAACTGTAGCCCTTATTTTATACAGTCTCACAGTTTTAGGGAGCTGAAAGTCCCTTTAACTCTCACCTGATTTGGGGGGTTTGCCTGAAGTGTGACCCTCAGGCCATGAGAAACTCCTTGGTCACAATGTTTGTGTTAAACTGGAGTTAAACAGGGTCACAGCACCTCTTCAGCTTTTTGTCCCTCTAACTAAGCCAGACTGCTTTGACTCAGGCCTGTGAAGGTCACATGACACACATGAACTTGGGCTCGCCGTGCTGACTGGCCTCGGTCGCCTCACTAAGCCTTCCCTTCTAATCTTTCCCCACAACAGTCTGTCGTAACCTATCTAATCTATCTGACTCTTCAGTTTCAAACCAGCAGCAGTTTGAAGCCAGAAAACTGTGGCGTCACATTTTGAACTCGTTGCTTTTATCTTCTGGGAAACTTTAAGGTCAGCAGCACTGTAATGTCTCAAAGCCATTCTCATATGACAGAGACTCCAACAATAAGGCTGATATTGTTCTTGATTTTTTTTTTTACCGTCAGCAAGTACTCATGGAACAATGTGTCAGTCTGTCTCTCAATACTTCTGACCTCACTCTCCTCCCTGTGACACACAGCCCCAAGCCCCTCTGTTTCTACTGCAGAACTAAATCTTTATTTTTTTAAGATTATTTTTTGGGGCTTTTTTGCCTGTAATGACAGGACAGGTTTGAAGCGTAAAAGAGGGAGAGCGAGAGAGAGAGGACGACATGCAGCAAAGGGCCACGGGCTGGAATCGAACAGCAAGGACACTGCCTTTGTATACAGGGTACCCAGTACACTGGCCCCCCAGACAGAAGTCCTGGCTACATATTGGATATTAATGTTCATTTATTAACTTCTAACCCTTCTGTGCGGAGTTTGCATGTTCTCTCATGTCAGCGTGGGTTTCCTCTGGGTGCTCCGGCTTCCTCCCACAGTCCAAAGACAGGCAGGTTAATTGATGACTCTCAAACCCTTCCAGTCCAGCACCTCTGGGACCAGCAGTAACCCTTCAGACATGGTACCTAGACCCTCGGTCCAGCACTCGCTGTATTTCCTCATCAGCGGTGACACAGATGGAAGTCTGCACCTGGTTTATCGTCCACATTTTCAGAACAAAATAGAACAGGCTGCAGTGAGAGTCTCTCTCCATGGGATATTTAAAAATAGCAGCTTTGTGCATTTAGTCCTTCTCAGGCAAGCTCAGGGGTTTAGTGTTGCTGTAGCCCACAGGAAGTGAGGATTAGAATATATGACCTTCACATAATCCGCTCCAAATTAATCTATATTTTTAAAGTCATTACTAAAAGTGTGTGTCATATAAAAACTAAAGTGATGGTCAAAGTTGTCACAGTGAAATTTAAGGTGTGCTGATGGATTCACGTCATCAACTCATGCATTGAGTAACATTACAAGTTAACGTTCCACCTTAAAAGTTGCCGGCAGTCGGCCCAGTGAATGAAGTTATTTTTTTCTCTTTCATTTTATAGTTGTAGTTTACTGATGTATGAACAGAGGTTACATAAAACCAGCGTGACCGTCCTCTACTGACCAATCAGACTGCAGAGTTTCTAGCTCCACCTTTTAGTACCAGATCTGTGTGCTAGGTACCCCAACAGAGGGGGGACCAAACATGGGGACGCTAAGGAACGCTTCTGTTGGTACCATCCACAACTTTTACTGTGGAGACAGAAACATGTAACTGTACCAGACCGCTCGGTGGAAACAGGGCTTAAATTGTCCGTAGGTGTGAATGTGAGTGCGAATGGTTGTCTGTCTGTATGTGTCAGCCCTGTGATAGTCTGGTGACCTGTCCAGGAGCTGGGATAAGCTCCGCCCCCTACGACCCTTATTAGAATAGGCAGAAAGTGCATGGATGACTTAGAAAAGATAACGTGGCACAATCACAGTAAACATTCTGTGTTTAACATTTTGAAAGGCTTCACTGAACATACATTATTTCACATTATAGTCAAGACTTAACATGTTAATGGACCTGACACGGCTCCAACCGACATGAGTGCAAGAACTTTTTTCTTTTTACCAGACGACAAAAAGGGGCCCCGTCTTGAATTTCCTTCTTCAGTTGTTTAGACTTACACTGAGGGCCAAGCTAGCTGAAGCTGAGAGCACACACACACACACACACACACACACACAGACACACACACACAGAGGCCTTGGTTGAGTTTTCGCTGCTAATCACTGTCATATGTGCAGGGGCCACTAGAAGGCGTGTTGTTTTATCTCACGTCATCATCTGAGCGCATGGCTGCGAGCATGTGTTGCTGGTTAACACTCAAACACACAGCGAAGGTAAAAGTCTGTGAGAATTAACAAAGACAGCCCCATCTGAATGTGCAGGGTGATTGTGTGTGTGTTGGGGATGGTTGCGCGCACACACACACACACCCACACACACACACACGAGTGTGTACAGTCGAGTCAGAACATCAGCTTCAGCTGAAGACTGGAGTGGATTAAGAGCTTAGAGATGCACTCCCCCACAGCTTTACACACAAACCCCCTTCATTCCTTTCACAGGATTGGGGTGACTTAATCTCTAATTTATTCTTGTGTGTGCCAGCTCCCCATTAAAGCTTATTGCTGAGGAGAGCTTAAGCCTGAATGTACGAGGTGTTCAGTTGTATCTTCTGGTTTAGTCTTCCATAAAATACTCAGCTCCTTCTGTATGTGACTGAGAGAATGTTCTGCTGTGTCTGTGACACATGGAACTGTGAATCTCCTCAATTTAGAAGTTTAGTTTTAAAGGGTAACTTTGGTATTTTTCAAACTGGACCTTATTTTCCAACATTTCTGTGTCTAACACCTCTTACACACCAGCATGGAAACAGTTCTGTTCTGGTTTCCACATCTAACTTTGAACCGTTCAGAGCATTTGACCAAAAATAAATTCAAATCCCGAACAGCTGGTTTTCAGTTGGAACCAAAAAATAGCAGGTTTTTTTTCCTCACCCAAAGTTTAAACTGTGATGACATCAGTGGCCGTGT
The DNA here is from genome assembly GCF_006386435.1 of Epinephelus moara. Classification (NCBI taxonomy): domain Eukaryota; kingdom Metazoa; phylum Chordata; class Actinopteri; order Perciformes; family Serranidae; genus Epinephelus; species Epinephelus moara. The sequence continues at coordinate 1,589,260 of NC_065512.1, forward strand.
CATATTCTACAGGTTGGAACGAGAGGATGGAGAAGTCAAGTGAGAAATCATTTGGAAAAACCACCCTGGTCTCATTCCGAAGTCGTCGAAATCCAGCACTTAGTCCGTGACTTCCAGTGTCAGACACTGACGAAAAAAGCCGTCCTTTCACATCAGCATGACACGCAGCCAGTTGCTCTTATTGTTTAATGGCGCCAGCTGGCGTCGGTGGGAAATGCAGTGGGACAACAATGTAAGTCAAGGTGGCATAAGTCCAAGTACGGTGGGTGGGAGGGGTGGTGGATGAATCCAACAACCACCAACCAGCTGTAAAATGCTGTAGTTACCCCAAAAGATTAAAGTCCATACTTAACTGCCGTATCAGTATGATTGTAATTTGTGTCTGAGAGCTCACTTAGACAAATAAAGCACGATCACTCACTCATAAAGCATGTAATACATTAAACAAAAATAAAAAACAGATAGGTAATCTCCATATATATAAAATAATCATAATAAACAAATGGGTAAAATTCGATCCAACACATAAGAGCGTCATACTTGAATAAACTAGCACCTGGATCAGGGGTAGGCAGTCTTTTTTTTTTAACATTTTCATTTATCAGTGTTGTAGGCCTAAAGAAATCCTTACACTCTAACTGTGAAAATGTGAACCCTATTTACCAGATTAACAAAAAAACATTTTAGCATTTCAACAACTAAAATCCATCGACTGGCTGCCACCATTCCTCGAAATTTTGCCAAACCTCTATAGCAGTGGCCCGTCTTGAGTCTTCTTAGCAGGTTAGCTGTGGATGCCAAATCCAAAAAAGTAAAAAGTCTTGGAATAAAATAGAGAATTTAGTCATGTGTTGGTAGAGTAGTTTGCTTTCACTGCAGCTCTGCAAAAAGTACCAAATAATCATAAAGAGCGCCCTGCACAGTCGCCACCTTGTGGAATGCTCATTTAGACTTCATATTCTGTGTTACCTTCACTATAAGGCTCAAATATGCTTTGCAGCTCCACACAGATTTCTTTGAATTATTTTTGGTCAAAAATGGCTCTTTTGATAGTAGAGGTTTCTGACCGCTGGTCTAGATAAAGCGGTACAAGTGCATTTAAAAATCTGTCCTAATGCACAAGTCTTTAACCTGCTGTTTGTAACGTTAAGGAGGCGGACAGCGTCAGCTTCAGGATATGTGCCGTTATTGGAACCTGGATGTTCTGCTCTTAATGCTTCTTAATCTTTTGTAAGAAGGAAGGAAATTAAAAAGGTTGTTCGTCGGGTCAGACGTGTCTTTAAAACTTTAAGGATCTTCTTTTGTAGATTTCCGATAATGGTGGTCCAGTAATTCTTGAAGCAGTACGCACCACATGGTCCAGCTGTCTTCTGTCCTCAGCACCCCTCTCATTCATGCAGCCACTAAAATAGCAGCGAGTTGAAGCAACAAAATCCAAAAAATACTGTTTCTCTTTATGGATAAAAATGGTGCTGAATTGACAAGAATTCTGTCGACATATGACGTCTTTTATCTCGTGTCTCTACAGTTAAGTGTTTTTGTGGACACGTAAGGAGTTCTTAATACGTCGTATTTCTTAAAAAGGAGTTTGGTGTAATGTTCAGCACCAAGAGCAGGATCTCAAAAAGAATCTAGTTGTAGTCTTGCAGTTAATGACTCTGTAAGATCATGCAAAAATCTTACAGTGTGTTACTGAAAACACACACTGTCTTTACATGTCACACTTGAGTCTGTTAAAAGTCTCGTCAAAGTCTTGTGGTGTACGGCAGGCATTAGTTGCATGTATGATTTTTAAATGTTGGCACTGACGTTGTTGAAGGCGATGGTTCAGGTTTCTTTGAAGGATTTTAAATATCCAATTGGACACCGATCATCCACGTGGTTCAAACAGTGGTTTTGGTCTGGATGTCAGTTTGATGCTCAGGAGATATTTTCTGATTCTAATGCGATCAGACAGAAATAAACGAGGGTGTGGACCTCAGATTGTCTGTGGCCTCGATCCTGACCTTGATTCTTCTTTAATCCCTGAGTCAGTTTAGTTACAGACTCCCAGGAACTTTGGATGGATGAGACATGAGATAAAGGAGGAGTGGAGAAGAAGAAAGAAAAGTTAGAGACAAGCCAAGTAAACAAACAAAAAGAAAAGGCTAAATAAAAGGAGTGGAATGGAAATGTAAAAGAGTGAGTTTATGACTACATCTCGCTTTCTGCGGCTCTGTTTGCTTTACTGTTTGTCATCAGTTGTAACGAGGCAGAAGTCGAACATTTTGGACAAAAGTCTGTGTTCCTGTTGGGCTCATGTCATGTTCTGGCTCCTGAAAGAGGACGCTGTGGGAACTGTGTGTATCGTATTGGAGAGAAATGAAGCCGTCTGTGTGACAGTCCGATGTGCTGGACAGTAAATACCCTTAAAGATCCCTATCATCCCCGTGTTTGGTGTCTCGATGCAGCTACATGTCAGGGAGACAGACATTGATTCTAATGGGATCAATCAGGCAGTCGTTAATAAGCATGGTGCCTAGTGTGTGTGTGTGTGTGTGTGTGTGTGTGTGTGTGTGGCATCAGGACGTCTGTGCCCTGGCATCCAGCTTAAAGTTCTGCAGTTCTTGATCCTGCTGTATTTATCTCCTCAGCCACACGAGGACACTTTGTGTTGAAGTTGGGTTTGACTGACTGTTGTTATTGAATCGTAATCCAACGTTAAATCTGCTTTCTTCTCAAATCCCCTCACTCCATCTATTCAGGTTTAGTTTCAGTTCTAACTAATAGAAGTTAAAGAGTTTCATTATCTGAATTGAGGGTCTATTCATTTTTTTTTCAATTCTCTAATTTCCTTCATTTACACAAACAGAGGCTGTGAAATTAGATCAGTATTAACACTATAAACTCAAGTCTCAGCTGCAGCCTGAAAATTCTGACACTGATTTTATTTTTATTTTTTTAAATCTGAAATATAAAACTGGCATCTTTAAAGACAAAATTTGAATAGAAAGCCTTTGTCGTTGTACAAGTACTACGAATTCAGGAACAAGTACAACGAAATTAGGAGAGCCAAGAGCTGCTGCGTCCGCCATCTTCACTAACCTGTTGCCATCAGCTTAATCTAGCATTGGGAATATATATCGATTATACCTGATGTATCGTGGCTTGTTCCACGATTTACAAAATGAAGGCATCAAACATCAAATATAAACTGTCATGTCATTTTTTAAGCGTCTGACGCACACTGACACAAGACCACTGTCTCCTCGATAGTGTGTGAGCATTCAAGGTGGTGCAGGATACACAGTGCGACTGTTGAGTAAATCCTCAGTTTAATGGCACCGCTGTAATAGTTTAACATTTATTTATTGTTATTATGATGGTACTTAATTTAACTTCAATATAACAGTACTTTAGTTAACTTTATTTACCTTTTATATAACAGTACTATAACTTTATCATGAGAATAGTTTTTCTAGCTTAATTGTAACAGTACTTTATTTTATTATCATTACTTTATTGTAACAGTAGTTTAAGTAGTTTTGTGTTTTAGTAGTCAACAGTAGTTTACAAGAGATTTCTAAATATCGTGATTTATGTCCTGTACCGTGATATAGCCTCAAAATATTGCAATATTATTTATAGGCTATATCGCCCAGCCCAAGTTTAACCTGTTTAAGGACATCCTGGGGACGTCCTTAAATGTGTTTTCATTCTTCAGCCCCATTTAAACTAAGTTCACAAATGAACCTTAATGTAGAGACAATTTTTAAGAGTCTCAAATCATCATTTTACAAATAAACTATTAAAAACTAAGAAATGGTTCGAAGTGTTTATTCTTGTCGTCACACTTTGCTTTCATTCAGACTTAGTTGAAAACATTTTAAGTGTATCGAACTGTGAACTCTGTCTCGTGTGTCACTCTGTGTCGTTACGTCTCTAACGGCCACCTTTAAGCAGCGTTTCCTTGTAACCTGATCTTAACATTTAGAAAATGTCACCTCTGTGGTCAAGTAGAAACTGTCCTTTTGCAAAGGCCAGCGGGACCCATGAGACTGAACCTGTTCCTGTTTGGCGTCTCTGTTTCATGGAAGGATTCTGGCAGCAGCCACCAGTCGGCTGTGCCAGGGACACGAAGACTGCGTGTCCTTTCCCAAAGTGCCTGAAAGCACAGACGAAATAGGACAAGTCCCCCGAGAGGTCAGATAAAGACCGTAGGAACATGAGAGAACATGGAGATGAGGTGATACGGTGTGAGTGTGTACATGTAACATGTAGGGATGAGTCAGTGGTGGTGTTGTGGTACCTTTGTCAGGGTGCAGAGCTTTTCCAGGTCAGGGGTTCAGGGGGAGGCTACACCTGAATGCACCGCTCCTGCTGTGGTCTGAAACATTCCTCAGGGCTTCAGTAATGACCTCCTAATGGCAATAATGAGCCTCCACAGAGGAGCCCTGCTCCACATGGGTCTGGTGGAGGGGAGAGAGGAGGGAGGCTCGGAGGGGGAGAAAGGTAAACAGAGACTTGGAGAAAGATGGAGTTAAGATGTGGATGAGTGAAATGGAGATGGATGGGAGTAAGGGATGTGTGGGAAGGAGGGAGGAAAGTGATGTGAACAAAGAGGTAAACAAAGGAAAGAAAAGAAAACATCAGGAATTATGTTCATTTTGAATGAATCTGACGTGCAGAAAAAGTCATGTTTCCTTCATATGGAAAGATGTAAAGTAAGGATGTGGAGGGTGAAGTGGTGGATGGGTGAACAGAGAATCAAGCTTTCAAATGTGAAACTGAGTTTGCATCCATAGACCTACAAATAACGTTTGTCTGACTTTCACCCAGGAGGCCGATGTTCACTTCCTGTGAGATTGTAAAGACAAACCCTGTTCTTTTTTCCTAAACGTAACCATGTGTGTGTGTTGGCTAAACGTAACCACGTGTGTGTGTCGGCTAAACGTAACCACGTGTGTGTTGGCTAAACGTAACCATGTGTGTGTTGGCTAAACGTAACCATGTGTGTGTCGGCTAAACGTAACCACGTGTGTGTGTGTCGGCTAAACGTAACCACGTGTGTGTCGGCTAAACGTAACCATGTGTGTGTTGGCTCTAAACGTAACCACGTGTGTGTGTCGGCTAAACGTAACCACGTGTGTGTCGGCTAAACGTAACCATGTGTGTGTTGGCTAAACGTAACCACGTGTGTGTGTGTCGGCTAAACGTAACCACGTGTGTGTCGGCTAAATGTAACCACGTGTATGTGTTGGCTAAACATAACCATGTGTGTGTGTCAGCTAAACGTAACCACGTATGTGTTGCTAAAGAAAAAAAGCCAATTAGTAGTGTTGTAGCGACGCAGTGCTTTTAATTTGAAAGAGACTGTATGCAAACTGTACATTTCCTGTGAAAACAGAAGTGTATTTTGAAAACAGACAATGCATGTAACAGGCTGAAGTTGACACGGCGTCCCAGAACGTCAACAACCAACACACCCAGGGTACCTTGGACGTCATATGTGGACGTGGAAAGTCCATGACCAAACGTGGACATGTGACGAGGTCACAGTGAGGATGTGTTGATGCTGTTGGTGCCATGCACAGATATGATACAACAAAATGATATTACACTGAATGTTAAACTACGTATTTTCTAGGTGACAGGGTTTATTTGTCTGATACAATGCCAGATTTAACAAGCTGATGATAATTTTGTGTCCTTTCTCATCCCATTTCTGTTCTTGCCCTTTCCGCCCTCTCTTGTCTTTTCTTGATGCTGTTGTGTGTGGAGGTGAATTATCCATGGGTGAGCTCCAGGATCCCTTCCTTGTCAGCGTCCACCTCATCGCCGACCCCGGCCAGGGCAAGTTCCTGCAGCGTGCTGCCGATGCTGTGCTGGCGTGGGTTCACCCTGAGCTGCAGCTCTTCCGGGTCTCAGAGCGGGCCTCTGTCTCCCGGCCCAAGCACCATCAAAACGGCAGCCCAGTTGCAGCATGCCAGCCGGCCCTGGCGGTCATCCTCTTCCTCCAGGAGGCGTACGGTGGCGAGGAGCAGATTCTGATGCTGCACCACGCTCTGCAGAGGCCGCCTTGGCGCTACCACCACACTGAAAAAGTCAGCAATGGCCGGCGGATGTTACCGCTGACACCATGCAGTCAGGACTTTTTCACTCTGTCTGCTGGCACACCACTCTGGGCCGTGCGGCAAGTCCATTATGGGAAAGAAATTGTGCGATTTACTGTTTATTGCCGACATGAAAATTATGCCGACATGGTGCGGCTTTACAAGCTGCTGCTGCAGCGGAGGGTAGCACAGAAGAAGGAGGACTTCTGCTTCTTTGTGGTGTACTCCAACCCAGATATGGAGATCCAGTTATCATTTAAGAGGCTCCCACGAGGTCAGAGTCCGGTGGTGCTGGAGTCAGCAGTGATGGAGGTGAGGGTACGAGACGTTGGGACGCTGGTGCCGCTGCTGCCTCACCCCTGCAGCCCAATCAGTGAAGTCCGCTGGCAGACAGAGGACTACGATGGAAATAAGATCTTGCTGCAGGTGAGAGCTTTTTGTTGGTTACGTCTTTAATACTTTGTGTTCGTCCCAAAAATGGCTCAACTGATTTCAGATAGATTTAATGAAAAGTTATCCCCTGGGCTGAGGAACAAGTGATGTGTTTTTGGTACCATGTGGCCTTTTCTAAACCATTTCACACTTGTGCTCAGAACTCCTGAGGCAGAAGGCTTAGAAGTAAGAAGAAGTTTTTCCCCAGTTTACTCAGATCAAAACAAATCTATCAGTATCTTAAGTTTTATCTTTTTACACAGAGATGGCGCTTTAGGGCCACAACAAAGTCACGTCTTTATGCCTCCTTTGCACAGAACTAAACAACGATGGCATCATTCCACTCCAGTGTGTGATGATACACTACATCGCAGCTTTGTGGAATCAAAACAGACGTGACTGTTATGACATGTAACTCAATAGTGTTGGCCTTCAGTGTGACAAAACATACATGTTAGCGGCGCTCTCTGAACAACAACAATGGCATTAATGTGTCAATAACACTCATTTACCGTCCCTGTTCTATGGCGGCTGATCTCGTCCTCTGCTAGGAGGAGCTCCCAAATCTCTGTTTTCCTAATTTGCAAACATTTACAGCCGCTGTTCTTCTTTGAGTTAGCCGCTAACAGCTACTTGTAATTCTCCCATGGTGAGTCACACACATTAATCATCAACAAAACATCACACCTGTGCTGCCGTGTGTGTTGGCTAAATGTAACCACGTGTGTGTGTCGGCTAAAGAAAAAATAAAAACCAATTCACAGTGTTGTACAGACGTAATGCTTTTATTTTGAAAGAGACTGTATGCAAACTGTACATTTCCTGTGAAAACAGAAGTGTATTTTGAAAACAGACAATGCATGTAATAGGCTGAAGTTGACACGGCGTCCCAGAACGTCAACAACCAACACACCAAGGGTACCTTGGACGTCATATGTGGACGTGGAAAGTCCATGACGATGAGTGAGGATTTGTTTTTACTTAACAGGCAGGTATAAAAGGGGTTTATGAACCTCGACACCAAGTTGCGGGACAAAATGAGGAGACAGAGAGAGGGACAGTTTACTCTGTTTACAGTCTGTATTGCATACAAGAAAACAGAAAAGTCAGTGTCTTGGATGAAAGAACAAGTGAAAAATGGTTCAGAGATGGATGTCGCAGATTCTGCAGCCAAAAATAACAAAATCACACAGCAGACAGAGCAGCTCTGAGTCTCCTCAATTTTCAGCCCCATTTAATCCACCCAGCCATAAATGTATCCATCACCATCATCCATCCATCCAGACTGGAAAAGACTGCATGTGCACATTTAACTGTTTCACTATGATCACACAAAGAAAGTGTGTGTGAATGAACACACACACACACACACACACACACACACAAACTGGTCCTTGTTTGGAGGGTATCAGTTTCAGAGGGCTGTGTGTCCAGGCGGAGGTAGATAAGTAGTTTTGAAAGTTCAAGCCGATTAAGCAACAGTCCATTACTGAGATTGGAACAGCACCGAGTGAAACAATACGCTAATCTGTCATGACAATGGACCATATGCATGATGCTTAACGGCCACCTGGTCTCAAGTCATGTGCTCCTCTGTGCTATAACACTGCAACTGCATTACACCACGTCATGTCTGACACAAGGAAGTGGTTAGCAAGTCTCTCCTGTCTGTGAAGCCCAGTTTAGATTGGCGATGAGATGAGTTGAAACATACAACTTCTTGCAACATGCCGTTCGTCAACGTTGTAAAAAGCTGCCAGTTCACAGGAAGTGACCACGCTGAGACAGTTTATAATCTCTAGTCAACAACTCTCTGTACTTCAGTTCTGATTTGCAGCTTTTGCCAGTCGCCTGGCAGCATCAGGGAGAAACATGGCAGGACAACAACAGTAGTTAATAGTTTCATATGTGTATGAGCTGACTTTGTCATTGGGTGGTGGAGGGGATGGTAGATGGTGTTACATTAGGCGAGATGCCTGCCAAGCTGCAGATCACTGTTTGAGATTAACAACCAACAAAACCAGTGGGTTAAGAAGGTCATTGCTGCATTTCCAGCCAGGATCGTGTCACCAAAAGTGGGTGTTTTAAGCCAAAACGTAATCTTTTCCTAACCATAACTAGACATTTTTGTGGCTTAACCTCACCACAGCATTGCTGAAACATAAATAAATGTTAAGTTTCAACATATCTGCTAAATAATAAAGTACAGATGTATTTGTAATGTGTCCGTGGTTTACAGAAACATACAATGCTGACATTTATTCTGGCGATCTAACTCACGGCCAGGATGCAAGTAAATGTATTTCCCCAAGCATCAAACTAATCCTTTAAAAATCCTGCGCGTATTGTGTAAGAATTGATTGATTTTGGTGGTCGAAGGTCAGTGTGACCTCACAAAACATGTTTTTGGCCAAGAATTCATAAATATTCAAACACTGAGTTAAACATGAGCATGTTACAGTCCTGGAGGATTATTAATGTGCACCTCCTCCTGTACTGCCTTAATATGCACATTCAGCACATCCAATGCATCAAAACATTGTTTTCTAGTTGGAGCCGCGCCTCGTTTTCAAACTGTATGGTTTGACTAAAATGAACAATGACAGCAATATAGTCCACGATGAGCAGCGCTAAAATCAACCTGCGTAGTTGTCCCTCCATTGTGACATTAGAAAGTGTCACATTTATCTTGCAAGTGTACTCTTCTTCAACGTTTGCTTTACTTCCTGGATTTTTCCCACATGGAAATTCTGACCAATCAAGAGCAGCTTTCTCACACAAGGCATTTGATCTGGTCCTCTTGTAAATGCTGCCGTGAGAACACGAACCAACTCTAGGCAATTATACAACTTTGGAACAACATGAGTCCTTGATTCAGACCAGAGGAGACCACTCTAGGGCTGACAGCAGCCTTAGACTGGTTAGCGGAGGCATTTAATTGCAAGGCGGTAATTCTAGTTGTCTAATTTATTCTGTTTGGTGTGACGTGGTCGGTGGCTCTAAATAATACAGTACTAAACCTCGTAGTGATGAAGGCGACTGATTTCTTCTTGTCACATTTGGAAACTAAACTTAAGTTTCTAAATTCATCCAAAAGTGCCCCAGAATCTGAAACTGATTGGAACTGTTGAGTGTTTTATCAGGTTTATACAGAGTACTTTGTGCTGTATTTTTGGGCAGTGTCAGAAAGTGGTAAATAATGCCAGTCGTAATTTTCCAGACCTCAAGATGATGTCTTAAAAATGTCTGAAGAACACTCCAAAACCTAAATATATTCAGTTTATTAACTGTTACATCTGACACAACAGCAACAAATCAAACATTTTAACAACTGGAACAAGGAAATGAATGAAAACAACTGATTATCAGAATAGTTAATATTCTGGAGATTGATTTGAAACCAAACTGTGAAGCCAATCAGTTTTTTACATTTATTGACTTAAATCACAAATCCTCTCATCTCCGCTGTGTGTGCGCGCGTAGTTGAGAATTAATGTTCGTTTGCGGTGTTGTTATCCAGCTGAGGTCAGATCTCCGGCTGACCTGGCTCATCCCAACATAACTGAAGTTTAAGGGTCTGATCATCGCCATGTCAACAACCTCATTACCCAGCACCCCCTGCTGCGTCTCCTCGCCGGCATTGTAACATGTTCTCCTCACAGAAAACAGGACAGATCCTGTCATGTCGTATTAGCAGATGGAGGCGCACAGGCTTTCACACAAACATGCACAGAACAGTTTCGGTAACTACGTGCAGTTGACATGCAGCATCTTTGGGAAAACCACAGGCACAAACTTGCTCTGCTCTGGGCTCCCTGAAGTGTCATTAAGTTTCAAATCACAGCCGACACACACTCACTGCCTCTTCTTTCCTGTGTGGGAGAGATAAATATGCAGCGGTAAAACCACTTCATGGCTCAGAGTGAAGCAAAGGACAGAGTGAGAGAAGGATAAACAGGACATGGTGGAGTATAGAGGACAAAAAACAGAAACACAAGAAACATTATTAAAATACCTGAAAAAATGTTTATGAAATGTCTGAAAAAATAATATATCCAAACAAATGTTTCTAAACCTTCCAGAAAATATTATGAAAATATCCAAAAAAATATTCAGGTGTCATCCATATATCTGAACCAGTGGCTAGGAGCAGTTCCTGTAAAGGTGGTCAGAGCTCTCTTCTTCACATCTTCCATGTAAAGATTGGCCACTATAGGGGACACCAGTGAGCCCATAGTACAGCAGTGCTTTTGTCAGTAGAAACCTTCACTGTACTTGAAGTAGGTGGTGGTCAAACAGAGATCAAGCAGGTCACAAATGTGGTCTGGGGTGAAGTTGATTCTGCTGAAAAGAGTGCTGTTCTGTAGCAAATGTTTTCTCACTGTCGTTACTGCTTCTTTGGTGGGAATGCAAGTGAAAAGTGAAGTGATGTTGTATGATACCATAGTTTCCTCAGAGTCCAGTGTTCTCTCTGGTTTTGTTGGTAAAATCCTGAGAGTTTTTGGTGTGGTGTGGAGTGTTACCAACCAGAGGAGCTAGGATCATAGCTGGGTGTTTGGAGATGTTGCACGTGATTGAGTTAATGCTGCTGATGATGGGTCTGATTGGTGCTCCTTCCTAGTGTATCTTGAGGAGTCCATAGATGCACAGGATAGCCTTTCCAGGGTAGAGTCGATAAAACAGTGGTCTGTCAATGACTTTGTCCTTTTCCAGTTTTAGTTTAAAGTCCATAACCTTCTCTTTATAGCCACTGGTAAGATCTCGCCTCAGTGTCTCGGCAGGTAGTCCACTGTCTTCAGCACCACAGTGCATCTCCTTTTGTCTGCCGGCAAGATGCTGATGTTCAGGTCTTTCCTCAGTGATGCCAGAGCCTTCCTTTCTTCGATGGTGAGGTTGGTAGGAGGTGCTTTTGCATCAGCGAGAGCGGCTGATACCTTAAGTCTCAGTTGTTCTGCCTCTGTGGCTGCCAACTTGTTTCTGATGGCTGACTCCGTTGCCGTGATAAGATCTATAACCAGTATCTGTTCTGGTGTTACAGCAAAGTTCAGTCCCTTGTCAAGGACATCCTTTTCCAGTTTTCAACCACTTCTCATAAATGTCCAGACGTGCTGTGTTGTTGTCCTTGTTTCTCCAAGTCAGGACTTTGTGTCAGGAATGTCCGTGTCTGTCGTTCCTTGCCCTTAGTGTGTTGTGATGTATGTGCCCTCTCAACAAACTTAGAGACATTTTCCAGGACTTCACTGGGTAGAATTGCTGTCAGTTCCTTAAATATATGGTCAGTCTTGGATTTAAGTGCATCAGTGGTGAAATGGATCTGTCTCACTCTCGTTGTCCAGCTGGTTCTCAGCCATCTGATGGATTGTTGCAGCCTTGTGTCCTTTCACGGTGGAGCCCAAGCATAAGCTGTTGGGAATGATCCTGTGATGCCTGCATCTCAAATTGAAATGCAGGTGGTTCCTGTAATCAGCCAGCTTTCTAGATGTTCTTTGGTGTTCCCATACCAGTCGATCGCCATTCTTCCCAAATTGTTTGACAATGTGCTGGTAAAGAAATAAATGGTGAATGCTATTAAAAGAATAAAGAGTGGTCCTTATTCACTGAGAGGCAAAAATGGATAAAATTGTACCACAACTTTTTACCCAAAATTACACTGTCAGGTTGTGTATCAAAATAAGACACTAAATAAGGTTGTGTTTCACCTGAACTTTCACCTGAAAGTGTTTATTGGACTTGACTGCAGTCATTTCAGGCTGTCTTTGTGAGCTGGATGGATATATTGATGCGCTGTACAGTGTCGCTGTTTTGGATGTCTGAGTTGACACTGGACAAGAGCAGGTTCTGTGTGCACACCCTGCAGCCGCAACCTGTGAGCAGACAAATGGCACAAAAGAATCTTGTTTATGTAACATAACACATTCTCTTTGCACAGACTCTTCCCACTCCGCTATAACCTCAATAACATCGCGTAAACTGTCACACACACATTGTCAAAGGGAGCAAAGCTCTGAGCAGATAATGAGAGCTGGTGTGATTGTTCGCCTCTCATTCAGTCCACTCAACGAGACACTCACAAAATCAGGCGTCCCTCTAATGAGCTGTTTCCCTAACGAGCTGCACTGTTACTATAGATAGAGACACTGGGGTCAGTGGTCTCACATTGTTGTGTTTTTTTATACTCTTTTGGCATGAGCTTTCAGTGTTATCACAGATTATAGGTTTAATTTTTCTCCGTATGCATTCCATCTTACAGTATGCCGACCTTACACCCATCAACTTCAAGGGATTTCACTGTCGTAGACATATTTCTAATGTCGAATAAAAAAAAAGAATTTCACCTCAGTTGGTGTGCGCTCCATGATCGATTATTTTTAGAGACGGAGACAGACGGAGCCCTCTGCCTCATTTCACTTCAGTATGTGTATGGAGAGGAGTCAGCTGGAAGTCCATTCATTCCTATGGGAATCTCTGATATCTGATGTGCCTGCGAAACTCCTCCCCTCTGCAACATTTCAGTTTGGAATTTGCCTTGACTACGTTAAAAATGTTTTACTTTTGCAGTGGATTTCGGAGAGACTGTATGACAGTGTGCTAGCTTAGGGAACAAGCTGCTAACTAGCTAGCAGGCTGTTTCCTTCAGTTCAGTTGCCTGTTGATTGTCAGGTGAGTTTGTTTGATTTAAAGTAACTTTTTAACTTGAATAACTTGAATCTTTGTAATGTTATTCTGTTAAAATACGGTTATACATTATACACAGTCAGACTCATTGTGACTCATTCAGCTGTACATAATGAAAGATTTCATAAATCATGCCATGTATTTGGCAGGCCACCATCTTTATTTATGCCATGCAGTATTGATCCTGTAATGTTCCCAACTGCTAGATTATGAAAAACTGACAAAATTCGCCTCTCCCCCGTGGCTACAGACATCAGTCACAAACAAGGCGTTCTGTCTGTACTCTGCGTTCATTTCGTCCGTATTTGTGCGCGTTTTCTGAAGGCTTACAGATACGAATGAAATGAAGCAGTACCACCAGAGTTGTGGGGGCAGTATAGTGTAGCTCAAGCAAGATACGAGCATAGGAGATGGCGGAGAAATTTTAATAATGGCAGAACTAATCAGTAATATAGTGAAAAGAATATATGTAATGGCTGCACAGACCACCACTGTCTGCAATGCTACCTCTGTTGACTCCACCCTCTAGTGTGATTTATTTACCTGTATCTATGCCATCATAAATTAAGCATGGACGTGTGAGGGCACTGACGTTGGAACGGATGTACCTTTTTATGTATGTAAAGGGAGTATAAATTAGCCTTAACGTGGTCCGAGCTGTCTTTTTCCTGTCTTGACTTTCAGACAAAATCAAACATGTTTGGTATGATGATAACTTTTTAGTCTTGTGCAAATACTTAAGGTTAATGACGTGAACATTGTCAACAACATTTACAACAGCAAACATGGTGACGTGAACAAGAGTCTGTGTTTAATTCTGCATGTATCTGATCCACCAACCAGCACTTTTAGTGAGAAATTTTAATTTTTGAAACGGTTCACCTCTCATTCCCACAGACTCCTCCCACTAAAAGCTAACCAACAGGGGCTGGCAGCAAGCTGAGGTGACAAAATCTAAAATGTAAAGTTTGTCTGTACAACTTCATCTTTAAAGATACTTTTATCATGTGTTTCAAAAGTTATGTGCGCACAGTTGTTGCACACATGTAAGGAATTGTTAGTCATATTTCTCAGTTTTAGTCGAGCAAATAGTGACCATGGAAGATCCCCAGTCTTTGCCCAATCTAAGTGTGTGCCTAGATACTCCAGTCTTTTCAAAGTATTTTCAGTCTTCTCATGTATGGCAGGCATTAAGTGATGAACTGGGGGTCATACATCTGAAGTTGAAGGTGTATGCACTGTATGAATATTTGGTTTCAGCCCACCATGATCAGTAAGAATATTTATGAATGTTAGAAATACAGACATCACTGACTTCAGGCTGACTTCAGACATTAGGACGTGGTAAATCAACTTTTGTTCTCAGGAAACTTTGAGATTTGCTTCCATGATATTTATTGTTTTTTAACCTGAACATATGGAAAACTGAAAACTCTCCTCTATCCCAGTGTTCTTGGAAATAATTGCCTTGAGGCTGCTGAGTGGAAAGTTCTTGATTCTGCTTGTATTGTTTGGTTAGAAGGCCGGATGATGGAGCAGACATGAGAACAGAAACATGGAGAAACTATCAGCATGGTGAGGAGGAGGGACCGGTGCGTTTCAGTACTCACAGCGAAGGAAAACACAGACGAGAAAACTGAACTGACAGAGCGATGAAATGAATACTGCTGCAGCTGCCTCACATGTTAAAAACAGAGCTGACTTGTTAGTGGATGATGATGAGACTGGAGATTTGTGGTGTAGCAGCTTTTCTGAACAGCAGTCTGAGTTTTAAGAGACTTTGGTCGATAAATGGAGGTGTGATACACGTGAGGCTTGTCTGGATTCTGATGAGTTCTCCAGCTGCTGCTGTGATTCATAAAGTGGCCTGGCTGAGAAAAGGGGGCCTGTGGGGGCTTTTTTAAACCCCGGGGTTCCCTTGTACCCCTTCCTCCTTTGCTTTGCAGTGCTGCATGTTGCGTGAAGAGCGCTTGGTTGCATGAGAGCCCTACAGGGAGAAGTTAATAGTCTTGAATATGCACCTCCTATTTTGTAACCCCTTTGACCTCAGATTTAACCACCTCTTCGGGACATGCGTGGGAGAGTTGCTATGCTGTTTTACCGCAGCAGTCCTCCAAACAAACAAAATATTCTGAATATACTGCGGTTTCAAAGGTCAACCGTCAAGCTCAGGCAGAGTATGGTGTAATTGTAAGAAATTCGGCAGTATGAAACAACAAAATCTGCCAGTGGGGTGATCAGAAATCTTCGTTGGATCTCAACGAGCTGAACCAAAGCCTTCACAGCAGCAGCACAAAAACCATGAATGCAGCATTTCCTGTACATAAACTGGCATTTATAGGATAAGAATGTGGCCTTCTAGGGTCAGTTGTGTGTGATATGATGGAGAGATCAGATAAGGCAAGAGATATGATCTAAAAGTAAAACATTGTTTATTTAGGTTATTTGTCACTGCAGTTAAATTTTTTATCAAAACTAATGATTCGTGAGTAATGACTCCTTATCTGTTATCAACATAAGATCTATGAAGGAGGCGGTCAAGCTAAAAGGTGAAGGACTCCAGAAGGTCATGGAAGTGAAAACAGTTGTAGGAAGAGTTTAGGAAAGCCACACAGAGGGACAGTCGGCCTTTGAAGTTGTTCTGGCAGATTGTCAGATGACTCAGTCAGGAGGGGAAGACGGGGTTTATAGGCAGGGAATAACTGGAGATGGAAGGAACTCCCCTCTGTGGGAAGGCTCAGGGAAAGCCCTGTCCATCTCTCTGCCAGAGGTGACTCGAGTTAAAAAACTGCAGTAACAAGGCACCAGGAGTGGATGAGATTCACCCTGAGATGTTGGAGGCTCTGGATATTTTTGGGCTTTCTTCGTAGATTATAAGATAGAGGAAACAATTATTACACACTTGATGGAAAAGAGTGTATTCTTGAAGGGTTTATTGCAAACAGAGGTTACCTGCCTTTGACTGGCGACTTGTACTTAAACACACTTTGTGCAAGTAGAAGTTGCTAGTGCAACTCAACCCAAATGCTACACCATGAACTTTTTGTTGTTGTTGTTTCATCAAGTTGCCTTTTATTGATAGCGCAGACAAAGTGACAGGAAAGGGGGGAGAGGAGAGAGTGGATAATGTGCAGCAAAGGGCCTGAGGTTGGAATCGTTGCAGGTAGGACACAGCTGTAGTATGTGGGGCGCACACTCTACCAGGTGAGCCACTGGGAGGCCCCGTGTGGTTAGGGTTAGGCACAAAACCCACTTAGTTCTGGTTAGGAAAAGATCAAGTGTTGGCTTTATATACCCAGTTTTTGGGTGGCACAGTCCCCAGAGGAAAAACAGCGATAACTAAAGAACAACTGGTTTTGTTTGTTGGTCTTGAACAGTGGTCTGCAGCTCGGAAGGTGTCTCACCCAGGTGACATGGAATCCTCCATCCCCTTCACCTCCTGATGACAAAGTCACTTTAGAAACGCTGATGTGATACATTTGAAACATAAAAATGTAACATGTTCATGGTTTGCAGAAACGTACAAGGCCAACATTTTTTTTTGGGCTGACCTCCGAATCACCACCTAATATTCCACTTTCTCACAGAGTCAAACACTACTGATAATACTGTAACAAATAATAATAATAATCATCTTTGTGTCGCATATTATGCATGAGTTGTGCACCACTACTACTAAAATTTATTCTACAAAAGACAAAGTTTCTGACTTTTTGAGTTGCCTTTTTTGGTGTGTAACTGGACTAAAACTTCTCCTCAGACTGTCTGATAAAGTTTCATACAAATCCTGCTGTTTATAATCCCGTTTATTTTTCCTTCTCATCCTGCTCAGGTCCAAGGTGCACACTTCAAACACCAACAGGATCCCTGCTACATCCATTCATCCTCTGTCACCCAGTCAGCCTCGGCTCCATCCACCTTCACCCGCAGCTCCGCCTCCTACAGGAACCGTCGTCACCACCACCGGGCGATGTCCCGTTCCAGAGTCCAGACTGCCCACAGCTCCCAAACTCTGGTCTGTGAGGAGCCGGAGGAGCAGGACCAGTGGCCTGACCAGCACCACCCGGACACCTGGAGGTCACAGTGGAGGGGCCACCGGTCTGGCTCCCTCTTCTCTCTCCCCAACCTGGGCTCAGGCAGCTCCCGCTCCACCTGCTCCTCTCCTGGACCATCTCCCAGCCCCCACCATCACAGGAGCCACTCCCTCAACAGGAGCTCCTCCCTCATCCCGCCCTTCCGCCTCAACTTGGATGCTCTGATCGGGGCGGAGGAGACAGATGTGGACACGGGGAACAAAGTGAACCCAAGCAGCACTGTGGACCTCACGGTGGTGTCTGCGTACATCAAATCCAGCCTGCCACAGACTCGGCCGTTATCGGCGCCACCAGAAGACGTCGGCCCATCCCTCTCTCCCGGCATCCCAGAGAACGCCTACAGGGCCGCCACACTGGGACGGCTTCCAAACAGCTTTACCACCAGTGGCACTCCCTCCACCTTGTTTGGGTCACGTATCCACAGCACCAGTGTGAACACAAGTGCTGCTCCGTCTCTGAGTGACGTTTCTTTAAACCAGTCCGACAGCTGCAGCGTTATCAGTGCTCCAGTTCAAGAGGCAGACAAGGAGGAAGAAGACGACCAAGAATTCTACATCTGATCTGTTACAAGCTGAGAGGACTTACTATGGCCAGTCATGACTCAACTCTGCCCCCTGGTGTTTGAAAGTAGAACTAAAATTACAGTGACAGAATGAACTGGAGCACCAACTGTATGTGATCTTCATGTGTTTGTGAATGTTGCTTTCTTTGCTTGTAGATTTCAGCTTTATAAATGTCAGGTTATATAAAGTAAATATTACACATTTAAAAAGGACCAATCATAGAACTGTGTATATGCACTATTCAATAAATGTTTCTCTATCATGTGTGCTTCACTCAGCAACATTAAGGCAACTCTGACCTTGATTGTCCATTTTATCTTAAAGTATTTATTCAAACTGGTTTTATGATTTGAGCATCAATTTAATTTATTTATTAAAGATATCCAAACCTCAAGGGAAAAGCGTCAGGTTGTACCACAAACAGAAGTGGATTAGCAAGGTATGATGAGTCTAAAGGTGGCTCTCTTAAGGTGGCCAAATTGCCATGGTAAGTTTCGGCTTGACATTGGCTAAAAAGTGCTTTTCACTAATTAGCTCCTTTGGAAACGGCGTGACTCTACAGACAATAGTCAGTCTATGATTTTTACAGATACTCAGCTAAGGGGAATATGTTAGAAATGCAAACTTCTTGAGCTGTAACGTGACACCAAATTGTGCTTACTGTATCACGTGTTTTGCAACAGGAACCTGGAGTCTTCAGCCCCTTTCCCACTGGACAAAATACCCACTAACATCTGGCTTTTGTATTCAATGGGAAAGGTTACATACTTAATTTACTCCTGCAAAAAATGACTCTGCAGTAGTCAGACCAACCATAGCCATATGTGTTTATATATGGGGTAGGGCTTATATTGGGTCTTAATCAAATAAACCAATAAATAAAATCACTATATAAGGCCTGTGAGTGTTAGGTGATCATTTGACGAGCTAAACTCTTGTATGAAAACACCAAGAGCAGTTCAGGTGACCCAGTGTTAAGGGGTTCTTTAATGTTCCCTCCACTGAAGTTTTAAGATGCACAAAATCCCCTCAAACAGCAAAAGACAGCGTTGAATTCTCAAACAGGCCTGGAGACCAGAGTTTCTGTTTGCTAACATGAGGTCTGCATTCAAACAAGGAAGAGTCAGAATGTCCTGGGTGTACCTGTCCTCAGCTCTCTTCAGCCCTCAGAGAGTGCAGCGTCACACCCTGATTGGCCCACTGTGGAAAT